>NC_069145.1:40156664-40347650 GCF_943734635.1 Anopheles cruzii
AAATAAATCGTTTGGCCTACTTCCGAGGCGTGCTTCCCGCGGATCGGCATTCGGTCGGCTCAAAAAAACGTTGCAAAAAGCCACAAAACCGCTCTTCTAATAACTCGCCGAAAACGGCACTCGCCGGAACGTCGGTGTTGGTTAAGATGTTCAACCCAATCGATGGCGCTGATTGTTTGGCACCCCGCCCGGGGGGGAAGGCGGAGAAAAATGGCCTTTCCAACAATGGTTCCGTTCAAGCTACTTTGCCGCCCGGACGCGCGCAGAACATGTGTGTCGGTGCCGGTGGGAGAAAGGCGTTCGATTCCCATCGACAGGTACACTTGCGCGTGTTCCAATTTGTTCGCCAGCATGCTAACACCATTTTTTCGGCCACTACAGCACACTCCGGGGCGCACTTCAGGCGAGCCGAGCCCCCCCGCTTCAATCGATTGCGCTTGATCATTTTTTAAATCACTTTATGATCACCCCCGGGAGGATCCCTTCGGTGTTGCCGGATTAAGATGCCTCTCCCGAATGAGGTTTTTTCCCGCGAGTCTTGAGAGCAAAGTGGCACAAGGGCTGCCCTCCATTTTTCGGGCTCGGGCCCCTCCGAAGTCCGAGGATGGCTGCGGTGCAGTGGGATGCGAGTAAATGGGCAAGATCTTCATATTTGCATAATGATCGCCACCGATCATCGAAGAGGCGGCAGGAAACGGCACCATTTAGGAGTTTTGGGCATTTTTCCTGCGGCCCTAACCTATTTAGGAACTACCGCTAGCAGTAACAATAGGAGTTCAATACCAATAGCAGTGTTGTTTTGCATCACCCGATCCTAAAGACCAGCCTATCGCTGCGCAATCATCACCGTTTAGCATCGGACCCGTTCTGGTTCAAAAGACTTCAATGCGCCATAATCAGGCGACGAACCCGCACCCGTTGGAAGCGAATAAAATAAATATTTCGGCTCGGTTCTAGGGGAGTTAGGAAGCTCATTAAAGTCGTTATGCCTAAAAGGAACGTTTTAATTCCATGTGGTTACGCTTGGTTGCGAAAATGGTTCGGATATTCCCGCGTGTCGTTGACCAGTTGTTAGCCTAACCATTGTGGGCTCCCTGTAGCGCTTCGCAACCGATTTGGATGTCATTAATCAAAATTATCCCCCGCTGATAGAGCAGTCGGTAGTGCTCTTCGCTGTCACGCAGCTGGCCTGGGTTTCGAATCCCGGGATCGGTTGTCACTCAACCGGCCATGGTTTCGATTCCCGATACCGGCGTGATAGGGGGGTTGGCGCGGGGCTAACAATCCCGCCCGTAAAAATGAAATGTTAGAGAGAGCACCAGAGATTAACATTGTCTCTGGTGCAGGCCAAGACCGCGCAGCGGTTGTAGAGCCAAATAAGAAGAAGAAGAATCAAAATTATCAAACCAATATTTTTGAGTGTAAAGCTCCCAGCAAACGGTACTGCGGTTACACAACTTTTCACACACGAGTTGGTCCATTTAAGGGGGGTTTCTTAACCATTGGCACGATAAATAGGCGATAATATGTGAATTATGTATGGTCCAGCTGTAAAACTCGCGAGGGGTGAAACTTGCAAAATTGCTCCCCAATTTGTGGTACGGATCCAGAGAACGGATGGCATTAGACGTGCATCCTGCTGAGTGCGACTGCGTTTAGGTGCTCCCCAGCCATCGCGGCACAACATAAGTTTTGTTTTGTGCGTCAGTGTTTTCATTAGTTTCGTGTTCGGTGCCGCGTCCGCTAACGACCTGAAGATGCTCGGGGCGAAATGAGTTGCACAGTCCGGTGTCCGAACTCTCTCTCTAACTGTCACCGGCTGTTGGCGGGGCGCGTATGATTGATGGTCATGCGTACCGAAGTGCGGTAATCGAGTGTGATCGGTATCAAGGGTTGATAAATGAAAGGTAGGCCGATCAACAAAATGATCGTTTACACTTAGTACGAATCACGGTGATGTAAGTTTGCTTTCGTGTGCTGTGTGCTGTCAAACCGGAAAATGGCTATTTCCGTGGAACAAAGCTCGATGGCAAGCGAAGGACAAGGAATCGGAGCACTCTTTTGACTGCAACTCTGCTGACTAATGACCAGCGCGTGAAAGTAGCGGGTTTCAATATCCCCTGGCTTAAAAACCGGATATTCTGCTGTGACCAAAAACAAAAGGGAAATAGTTTTCTTTGATTGTCGTGCTGTGGTGCATCATGAGTTTCTTCCAAACGCCCAAACTGTCAACAAAGATTATTATTTAGGTGTTATTTGCGTCGTTTGCGTAATTTTTTGCGTCCACAAAGGCCCGGTTTTTGGGACAGACTATTCTTGGTTCTAGATTTAGAAGAACAAATAAATAATAGTTAAGTTGAAATGTGAAAATGTGTAATTTACATGCAGGATCCAAATGTAGGGCCGCATATGACGGTGTTGCTGATGATCGTGGTCCTCCCAGTTGACTACCTTCGAGCCGCACGGCAACAAAGAAGCATATGTCGGAATGGATCCCCGCTGGTGCACCACTTTCCGGAAAACATCCGCTCGGGCAGTGAACATCTGTTAGACATCCTCCAGAATCGATAACAAGTTAGAAAAAAAAAAACCGAAACATCGTTCAACAAAACAATGATCCGATGCCGATGCCGACAGCGAACGGAAATGCAATTTCCGTACGCGCCTCCTTCGCCAGCCTGCTTCCTTCGGCGGCCTTCGTTCGTCACAAGCGCAAGCAAAGTCGCTCCGTGCCGTTAATCGTGTAAATAGGGGCTTAATGGGCCGAATCTGTGCGGTGCGATCGTAAAATGTGCAAACTTGCGCTTCATTAACAGCCCGAGCCCTGGGCGGGAGGCGGGAAAAGGTACCATCCCCCAACGCCGGCGGCGCCGGTTGATGCAACCGAACACGAAGCCCCTTTCGGCCCCTTTTCTGCAGCTGACGTGAACGTATGTTTCAATCTGCCCGGAGCAGGTCTGCTGTTTTGTGAGCCTTGGGGTGGTTGGTAGAAAAATCGATGCCCATTTGTTTGCTTCAAGATTATAAAGAAGCAACGGCGTGATAAAAGGAATCTACTTGCAGAACTCAGCCATTAGATTTAGGAAGTTTTAATGGTCGTTTACGAACTATCAGCTTTACCGAAGAAAACTTCAATTAACAGTTCCCCAAATTAAACCATGTAGATGGATCGCTCATCTTTGCGCGTCCGGAAAGCGTTGATCAATACAGAACAATGTAGTAGATATCTTAAATTCTTGGGCAAGAGTAAAAGGCAGTGGTAAATAAGGTTGTATGACGGATACGGTTAGATTGGAAGGGTGTAATCCATCGTAAGTTCGACACTTGACTCTGAATTATCTAAGTTCTACTGTTCACTAAGTTTTCTAATATTTTTGCTACAAAAATGCTGTCTGAATACGTATTTACGAAGAGAAACCAGCAGTAACTCCAATTCTTCAGATGAAGAATTCAAACTAAACACCAAAAATTTCACATGATTAAAAACCTTAACTAAAATGACATTCAAATAACACCATGTTTTTTTAACATAACCACAAACGCTCATAGACTTTAGTATTAATAGTTTGGCCCATTAAGGCCCTCCAAAACATCGGCCAGAAACTTCAAATCACTAGCAACGCTGGTTCCACTGTTGTATCAGTAGGACAGAAAACGCTAAACCCAAATAATCGCCGAAAGCAAATATTGAGGTCAACTTTAAAGTTGCGTACCGCAAAAATAGAGATATTAGTGGCTCAGAAATTTCGATGGTTTTGCTCACACCTCCGAGCCGCTAGTGCTGATCATTAACTCTCACGAATGCCCACGATGTTGTGTGGCTTTCCCGGTTGATACGGCGTATACTTTGGGGTGCACAGGAAAAAAAAACAGAAGAACAACCAAAGTTCCCAGCCAGCCAGCCAGAGGTGCTTCCCGAAAAGAAAACGATTTTTCACGATCATTCTCGATCAATCTCATTTCTCACCATCGGCTCCGTTCTTCTCCGTTGCTTTTCGTTGGTGGCGGCGCTGGGGAACAACAACAGTTAGGCTATCGACACTTCGCCCCAGTGGCCAGCAGCAACACCAAAGGGGTAATGAATCTTATGTTTTTAGCGCCTGCCCCCTCGATTGTTGTTGGGAAATCGATTACCGTCGACTCAGTAGGCTCCGCTATAGTGCTATAGAACCATTTTTTTCCGGTCAGATCTTTCACATCGCCAGATCGATGGTTGGGCCAGTCGCCTTTTGCCACCTTCGGAGATCGCTGCCCCACAAAACGAAGCGGGCAGGCGCATCAGCAAACGCTTCTTCAGCTAATTTATCGGATTTCCTGTTTTGGTGGGGCCAACATGGACCAGAAAGGCCCATTCTGATCGATTCGGGGCCGTGTACGCTGGGCTGCGCTAATGGATCGATGGACGAGGCGTTAGAAAAGGTGCAGACGCGCACCTTTCGTTCCGTGCGGCCGAGATGAGATCATTGGTGGTACTCTTGAGATCACCGAGGTCACGGGGCAAGATCGGTTCCGGATCGATTTCGCACCCTCACACCCGGCCAGAAGGCTTTCGAACATAGCACTCAATTGCGACATGGACCGGAATCGGCCGAGCTGACAAAGGAAAGTGCGATATAACTACACGAGGCGCACAATTATTCGACTCCGACCAGAAGGTTCCATTTGGCAGCTAATTGAGCCACCATTTTGTGGGAAAACAAATCATTTGGCACTAATTTCTGGTAGTAGTAGCCCCACCAAAAAACCAAAAACCAAACGCCAGTCGCGGTGACACTATCGAGCGTGGCCCGAGCCTTGGATAGGAAGAAAATACACATCAATAAATTTAAAACCACAACCACCCGAAATTTCCATTTTTCTCCGTCGACAAGCGGAACCGATCGTTTCCGGTTATGCTGCTGTCACTGCACCGAAACTTCCCCCCACCCCCCGTGTGGTCTATCGGCTCCGAGGCCAGAATTTCGACACTTTCCTAATGAAACACTTTTCTATTAGTGCGTGTGGCTGTGTGTTTGCGCTCCAGCATGTTCATGTTTCGCTCTTTAATGTTTCGGAAACGGCTGTGACTAATTGCCGACCGTCTCGCGCGCCTCGAGTTCGGGATTTCGTGAAAGCCGGCCTTTCGCGCAGCGGCCAACAACTGGCCAACCTGGACCGACAGCGAGAGCCTGGTCTGGATCGGTTTCAGCTGTCAGTTTCCGAACAGTTTGACGGTTTCGAACCGCGCGCTCACAGTAAAAAGGCCGAGCCGGGCAGATTGAAACCGACTAAAATTCGCCGTTTCGTTAGCGGTAATTGGTTGTGGTAGTTTAGTTTGGGTGTCTGCGTCGGTGGCAGCAGCTTCCAGAGCAGAACCTGCAGGCACGAGCCGCGCAGTGAAACTGCCCGGCCTGCCACTCTCTCGGCCGGGCACTGGATTCGCGGTTTTTCACGCAAACCGCCCCCCGAGTGTGTTGGGCGTTTCCGGATCCGGCGAACCAGCAAAAGGCGTGGGCACTGCGAAAAGCGCGAAAATCCCCTCCGGTGAGCGATGAGCCGATAGGCAAACGAGCGCCCGTCCGTCCCACGTCTGTCCTGGAGCGCAATCAGATCGTAACATGAGAGAAACGAAAGCGAAAATCCTGACTACCGACTTCTTCTGGTCCCGGGCCGATACCTGGTGGTGTTTACGGACCGTACCGGGCTGGGCTGAAGAGCGGCACTTCAGAGGCGCGTCCGCACGATCTGCAATTCAATGAGACAATCCGGCGATCGGAGCCAGATTGCCAGTGAAACTGAGTGGCCCGCAGATTGATTGGGGGGGGGGGCAGAAACTTTCAACGAAATTGGTGTCATAAAAAGTTTTATAGAACCCGCCCCCCGGGGCGGGAGGTCCATTCTGTGGCCGTGATCAGCGCGATCAGAATGTCGTTTCGGGCGCAAGCCTCCGAACCAGGAGTAAGGTCAATAAACAGATCGTGCCTGAACAATGGGGAGTCAATTCAATCACTAGCCAGCAGGACAGATTTCTCCAGTTTTTTCCCTCCAAGTGGGTGACGCTAATAAAAGACAATAATTATACAAAGCCCGAGCTTACCTTTGTCCTTCGCAAAACAAAAAACCTGCGATACTTTCACGCCACCCGAATGATGAACACCGAATCACCGCTCGATGGTTGCTTCGATCTTCACAGTGACAGAGTGGTTTGTTGATGAAGTCGGGTTCCTTTCGCTTGCCGGCGCGCAAGTCACCCGAATGGTTCCGTACAATGGCCGGACACGGCACTGGATTCCAAAACTTCCGAGCGTGTGTCGCGCGAAGTGTGACGTTTATTGTTTACGAAAGAAAAACCTGACGCAGGCCGGATAAAAACAACCCGTCACCAGACGTGTCTCGCGAGTGTCAATGTCCCCCCGCGCGAGGTGGACACGCACTCTCTCGATGATTACACACGATCGCGCACACACACACACTTTGATCACTACGCGAGTGCGCCCTGATCACTGATCAGGACGTTGATCGGACGTGCATCACCTCCCTAGTCGCCTATCGAAGCGGCTGCTGCCCCCGGATGCAAATGCGGGGCCGGACGGATCTCGATCTCGGCGGGAAAACAATCAAGCGCCTGGACGAGCGCTCTTGGACGCCACGCAGGCAGCAGTTGCGGCACGCGCGTAACGCTACCTTCAACTACGGTCCGGTCCCCCGATGGTTCCGATCGCGGCACGAGCTCGACGAAGACTGACGCAACCGCGAAACTCGCGGTTGAGCGAGGCGCGAGAAAAGCTTCCACAGCGAGCGAGTGAGGCCGAGCCGCGAGTGAGTGGTGAGAAAGCGCCGCGAGCTTGACGTAAGCGTGCTCGGTGAGCCGAGCAACCTCACGTTGATTTCTCGCGCGCCGAAGAAATCTTTGCGTTCGCGTTTGCTAAGCAAATTCGGCGCCGCGAGCGATGGCGAGAGCCGAGACTTAAATTGGGAAGCTCTTGAGACGGCGCCCGTCGGGGCGACTACGACTGGTAATTCGCTGCCGCATCCGGACCGCCTGGCAGCTGACCTGCTTTACTTCAAAATGTAATCAATTCGATTACGGCGCCCGCAACCTTGCCAGCCGGCGGGGGAGAAAATGCGCTCCGAATATACCAACCACACGCCCCCCTCCCAAATGGATGGTCCGGGTCGGCTGCCCGGTGGCAATTACAGGGCGCTCACCGCGTGACCCGTGGGCCAACCGGAAGACCTGATCCTTCAGTGTCCCGTCAACGAGTTGCTTTCTTGAGCTATTTGCTCGTTGCGCAGACCAATTATCAATCACGTTGGTCCGGCCGGACCTCTCTCCCTCGTTTGCATCCTGCTAGGGTCCAGTTTGGTAACTGCCGGAGATCATCAATTACCGGCCTAGGCTATCACCGACCGACGATGGCGGGTTCCCGTGACGATGAGTAAATTAATCAACAAAATGTCGTTCGAAATGCAAACTGCTCATCGCCGAGCTACTAGGTTGTTCATTTAATTCGGAGCCTCAATAACAGGGGGCGCTGTTACGAGCCTGATTTTTTGTTGTGATTTTGGTACACTCTTCATATGAACGTATGTGAAGTTTCATTTCAATCGCTCACTTAATTTTTTTTTACAAGCTATTTAGTGTCGACATGTCATAGTATTTTTTATAATGGAAAAAATCAAGTATCGTGCAGTGATTTAATTTTTTATGTTGAAAGGTTTAAAAACAAATTAACATTATTAACGAATGTTGAACGTATATAAGGACTCTTCGCCTTCAATTAGAGAGTTGAAAGGGGGGTTTCTGAGTTTAAACATGGTCGTACTAACCTTCATGACAATCCATGTTTAAAACGTCAAAAAACAGACACAACATCAGAAATCGTAGAAAAAATACAAGATATCGTATTGGAAAATCGTCGAAACATTGAAAGAGATTTAGTACAAGACCTAGCCATCTCTCTGAGCAGTATAACCAATATTTTGACTAAAGCATTGGGTTTCAGAAAGTTGTTTGCAAAATGGGTGCCGCATTTGCTAATAATGGAACAAAAACGCGTTCGAATGCAACATTCTCTTAAACATTTAGAGTATTTTCGATAGGATAAAGTGGACTTTGTGCATTTAATCATCGCTAGGGATGAGGCTTGGGTCTATCACCATGATCCTGAATCAAAACAATAGGCTAAGAAGTGGTGTGAACCCGGTTTTGCATCTCCGAAGCGAGTTCGTGTCCAGAAATCGCCCAAAATGGTGTAAGCATCAGTTTTTGAGACGCAAATAGAGTTTTGTTATCGGATTACTCGTAAATTGATAATACAATAAATTTAGATTATTGTTGTAACCTTTTAGACCTACTGAAAGTGAAAATTTGTGAAAAAAGACCCGGTTTAAAGAAGAAAAACAACCTCTTTCATTAGGGCAACGCACCCTGTCACAAGAGCATTTTGAGCAGTGGCAAAAGTCCTTGAATTGGAGTTCAAATTGTTGGAGTATCCACCGTATTTACCAGATTTGGCCCCTAGCGACTTCCATCTATTTTCAGATTAATAAAAAATCATGCGTGAAAAGCGTTTTTCATCAACTGATGACGTCATGACAGCTGCGGAAGTGTATTTTGAAGCCCTTCCAGTTTCTCACTTCAAGGAAGGAATTTTTAAATTGGAGTCTCCTTGGAACAAGTGTTCAGGAAGGCCATACTGAATAATAAAGTGTCTTTCCAACCATAAAAATGTGTTCCTCTTATCGAGGCTCCGAATATACTAAACAACCTAGTAGTGTGGCTTACTTTCGCAGCAAATAGCGGCTGCGCTGCGTCAAAGTCGTAGTGGCGCGGCCCTTTGCCTACCGCATGTTCGCGCTACACGCAATCGAAGCCACAACGACTTCCGTCGTCGTGGTCCGCAATTCCATTTTCACGACATTCCACACACCAGCACGGTACCATGGCCAACACAGAAACATTCAACTAAAACGAAACATAAACGGGGTTCGTCGCTTGTGAAAAAAGCCTCCCGCTGGCGTGAAGTCTTTTGGTATGCTTTCGCGTCGGAACCGGAACGCAAGCGGGCGGCGGAATGCGGAATACCCGAATGGGTTGGCTACTCGACAGCCCAGCTGTCCTTTGGACCTTGACATATTTCGCATGCAGTGATTTCGGCATTATGCAACGCCCTGCCCGGTTCGGACCACCCCAGGCTGGGGTTTCGGTTTCGATCGCCCAACCTCAACGCATCGCACGCCTTCTCGCGCCGACGCCCATCGTCTGGGCCCCCACCGGTCCACCGGTCACATAACGCCGCGAAAGCCCCGAAATGGAACGGCCGTGATACGCGCCGTTTTGTGGCAGGAAAACATCATTTCACGAGCAGCGGCCATCTGGCCAGGGGTTGACAAACGATCGGTTGGCCGCGGTCGAAGTGCTCACGGGGATGAGCGCCATCGCCGAGAGCCATAAAATACGGTATTGCATCATTGCGGGCCGTTCCGTGCCGTTCGAGGAGCGTTCGGTCAGCGAAAGAAAGCCACACAAAGCGTCACAACACGCACCTTGAGCAGTTCTCGAGTCCGTCGGGTTAATTGGAAGAACCGCCCCCGGCAAGTTCCAGCCTCTGCAGGTGTGGTTCTCGTTCGCTCGTTATCCTCGCAATTAGTGGCCCGATGGCTCGACGCGATTTTTGGCGCGCCCATCGAATATGTATGAGGGTGGCCAAATTGTAATTCGGACGGGCTTTTCGGGGCTGCCAATCGGAAACGATAAATGCGTCTAATGACCAGCACCGGGCGCACTCGCTCCACTCGATTCCGCTTCATGACTTCATGGCCGCCCAGATCCGCGGGCGGTGGCCGATTACCACGGCGATCCTGGGCGATCCGGGGCGGTGATGGTGGTACTGTTACATCAGATATCCCGCTCGCGTATGCGAAAATGCGGGATCCCCTCCCGGGGGGCCGCTCTAGGAACCGATAAGCCACGGGCAGAACGCCAGGGCGAGAGTACCACTACGCCGAACGGTACTCTGGTCAAGCAGCAGCAGCAGCCGAGCAGCGAGAAGTTTGGCGGCGCACTGCACGGGTCCGGGCTGGCGCTCGTTAGAACAATCGCAATTACCACACTTCGTTCCGTTCCGCGCTTCCGGAAGTTTTGGTGGGGCGGGAGAGGGGGGCTCCATTTGCCAAACCCGACGTTGTCTGCCTGCGACATGACTCGGTAGCTGCCCGATGTCGATAACGACTGCGGAACGGTACTTACGAGAGTAATGTTTGCAGCAGAGTAATTAGGGCTGTGTCCCAGCTGTGTATCGAAAACAGATCAGCTCTATAAGCAACGCACCTCATTTGAGTGTATGGTCACAGAGCATTAACACCACCTTGGGGACAAGGTGATGTCAAATATGTGTTCTATAATTTATTTAAAGTAATTGCTCTCTTGTGTCATCTTTAAATGAGGTAATGACTTGACACGAAACGAGTGTTGATCAAGCTTCTTTATGATATAATCAACTGTTGTTTTAGTGGATTATTTCATAATTTCCCAAGGATACAACTTTGATGGTTTTTCGAAGAACTTTTTTTGTCTTGATTAGCAAAATTTGTTTTGCTAAAATTAGCAAATTGTCTGGGAAGATCCTTATTGTCGCCGTCTTATAAGTTTGTCGGCTAAGCTTCTAAAACATACAAATATCGAGAAATAACGTGTAGTCTAACACAAACATTATAGCCAATTTTTGTAAGGTCATATTATTTCAAATTTTTACTAAAAATTATTTCATTTCATTTCGTTTATTAAATTGGTCACCGGTGGCTTAACAAATTCAAGCTTACATACTAAGTTCTTAAGTGCTAGGGGCGGTGGAGGTGCGAAGGCGGGAGCAGAAGGAGGAGACGGGGAGGTGGAAGTCGAACAGGGGGCTTGCGACATTGAAGGAGAGCTACAAGGTGCAATTCAAAAATTCCAGGACTTTTATTAAAAAACGAAAACCATTGATTTTTTTTGAAAAATTTTATTGGTCGGCTTCAAAATAATCCCCTTCGGATTGAATACAGCGATTTGCACGTTCAAGAAGATTATCGAATGATTTTTTTAGGCCATCTTTTGGTACAGCGTTGAGAATGGTGGTCGCCGCCTTTTGAATGGCATCAACGTCAATATAGCGTTTTCCTTTCATGGCCAAATGAAGTTTTCCGAACAAATAAAAGTCGCACGGTGCCATGTCAGGCGAATAAGGTGAATGATTGATGCTTAAAATGCGATTTTTGGTCAAAAAATCTGTCGTGAGTGTCGAACGGTGAGCTGGTGCATTATCATGCAATAATCGCCAGCTTCCTTCTTCGCGATATTCTGGCCGAATTCGTCGAATGCGTGATACCAAACGCTTCAAAACACTTACATAAAACACAGCGTTAACTGTTTGGCCTGTTGGAACGAATTCTTTATGAATAATACCCTTGGAATCGTAAAAACAAATCAACATTGACTTCTCATTGACATTCGAACAAATCAACATTGAACAATCAACTTCCATTCGCTGCTTTGTCGCTTGGTTTCGGGATCATATTGAAAACACCATGTCTCATCACCAGTCACGATCGAATACAAAAAGTGTCGGTCCTTTTTGGCCTCTTTAATGATGTCTTTTGAATGTTGAATTCTGAGGTCTTTTTCGTGTTGTTTCAATGTGTGCGGAACAAATCGAGCACAAACCTTTCGGTAGCCCAAATTTTCTGTCAAAATACGAAAAATCGATGCTGCAGATATTCCCAATTCTGATTCCATGTATTTAAGCGATGATTTCGGCTCTTTTTTGATGAATTCACGCACAATTTCCGTGTTTTCTTCGTTCACAATATCTCTTGGCCGCCCCGACCGTTCGTCGTCTTCCAAGTCCTCCCGTCCCTCTTGAAAACGTTTAAACCACTCGTGAATACGGCTACGAGATAGACAATCATCACCATAAACATGTTTCATCATTTGATGAGTTTCGGTAAAAGTTTTACCAAGTTTAACACAAAACTTAATATTGGCTCTTTGTTCAATGCTCATTTTTCGACCGACACAATAAATGTACTGTCACATTTGGCGCGATATCTCAGCTTGTATACATCCAAATGTCATAAAAATTTGACAGAACATTACTAATGGATAGACAAACAACCGATACAAATTTCAAAGAGATGGCGCTACTAGAAGATGGGAAATTATAAAAGTCCTGGAATTTTTGAATTGCACCTTGTATATCTATATATTATATCTAGGAATATTACCATTTTAACGAGCCCTCCTCATTTGACAAAATTGAACCTGTAATTACGATGCTGTGGTAAATTATTGTGTTACGTTTTTCACTTTTTTAAATTATTTATGGAATGTTTTACATATGTTTTTTTTCTTAGGTCTAGGATTTTCCATTAAATATCACTTATGGTCAATGTCAAAACACACCGAACCAAATGGCATTTTGCTTTTGTGCTTTTGTTTGCTATTTGTTTTCATAACTTTAAACAGATTCATGTATTGCTGCCAGTAGGATGTTTATTAAATCAAAAACACATTGTTTTCAAAATGTTGTAGTGTTCATTCGTTTCACACGATTTGTTGTTTAGACACACATATTATATGATGGACATTTTCATGAGTTGCTACTTTTATTACATTTATTTCTTTTAATTATTACAAATTATTATTGTTTATACTTTACTACAATTAGCTGGAGAGTGGATATTCAGAACCAAAAACCGATCGAATTAGAATCGAAAACAACAGTCTTAAATAATTTCCTGTTTATGTTTGTATGTGGTTTTTCACAAGCTGTTCAGGAATATTTAAAAAAACAATCAAAGAAATTAATCATTCTCTATGGTGATGCACTTACGCATCTTCGCAGACTAACGAGAATGCATTAGTAACCCCACCAGCTCGAATATCCTAATTGGTTCGTTTAGTACACAAATTGTACACTGAAGTGGTACAATTATTAGTCATTATTGTCTAGAAAACGGCTTACTTCCATCTATGGCAAGAGAAAGCTGCCGTCTTTATTGTTCTTGCCGTAATCGTTGATCCATGCAAAATAACGAGGCGATTCTGGTCCGGCAATCTGGTTATGTTTCAACTTTCTTTAGCATTGCTAAAAAAGTCACTCAACCTATCGCGCGCGGTTTATGGACCATGCGGATGAAGTCAGCCAGTAAATGGGATAATTCCGATGCGCGCAGAAACTGCTAATTGATGGGGAGATGGATGGAGGAACTGTGAAACAGAAAAATAAAAACAAAAGCAAAATGACCGCCAGAGCTAGGCGCAAGGCAGACCCGAACGAAACGCAAAACTAACCGAAAGAAAAGCGGTTGATGGAAAAACAAATTCGAATTTCGGTTATCGAGCCCCACGTCAGCGCTACATTAATCACTGCGCGCCCGCCGGCCGTCTGCCTGCCTGCCCACCGGTGCGGCCGGGAGGACCGCGTGGAACCGGGATGCGCTGATTTTCCCGAAAACCCAATTAATTTTACAATATTTTCTCTTTTCCCTCCGGCTCGGACCAGCGGTGGGACCGCCGATGGGTTGGCCGGAGCCGGGGACTCGGACTGTCGGTATGCCACACGGTGCCCGGTTCCCGTTATCGATGGGTGCGGTGCGATCGGAGCGGTGGAGCTATGCTCAGTGCGTGGCGCTGCACCGCTGGCATGCTCCCCGCTCGATGTGGAACGAAGCATCGGCCAAACACCCGGGAAAATCGGCCAACCTGCAGGGTAGGTGAGAAAAGCAGCTAACGTAAACAACTTGGCACCCCTTGGCAAACACAGTGTAAACATAGTGGACGTCTGTGCGCAACGGAACCACCCCCGGGGATGGAGGCTCTCGGAAGTTGGCGGCCAAACTAGGAAGCGATGAGAATGCCGTTCGGCCGAGACAGCTGCAACTGGCCGGGTGATTGGTAGCGGCGTTCGATCGCGCTTCCGAAGAATGCGCAAAATGCGTACGCCAATCAGCTTTTTGCGATCGCGCCAAAGTTGCGTAACCGCCACTTCACGTGGTTATGCAGCAACCTTGGCCCTTGGCCCTTGTGCGCAGTTTCTTCCCTTCGCCGCTAAAGGAATCGGTTCGGATTTTTTCAAGCAGTGCCATGCGAAGGATGGTTTCAAGAATGTGACGTACATTTAAAAATAATTATTTCCACCAAGAACTTTTGAACGAGATTTAAAAATAAATTATTGGGACTCACTCCGTTCCAAGAAATTGCCTGGGACCTTAATAGGATATGTGAAGTCTACCTTTTTTTTTTGTTGTCTATCAACCACAATTTTGAGATTTATTACTAGTCGAGTCGATGATAATCAATCTAGCATTCAGCTCAACTTAGAAAGACAGTTTAGTTAGTAGAGCAAAGAGTTTCAAGTACTCAACATTGTTTTGGAAGAAGAGTTACTTATGAAGAATTTATATTTTCTTATCATAAGCGAACTTGTTAACCACTATGTTTGTCGAATATCGAATTACTATCGAAATTAGTGTTAGTAATTTGATTGTTTTCTTTAGCTTACTTAAATACTTACCTGAATAGATCATGAATATTGTTGTCGGATGCTTTTGAGTACAAGCCGTAAAAAGGCCAACTGTAAACGCAGCTCGTTATTTAGTTTCAAACGCTTTTTTCTCAGACAAGTTGTCGAATATCGGAACTAAATAATTGACATTTGGTAGAATTATTAAAAAGATTGTGCAGGACCTACAACGAGTTTGTTTTACCCATACCACCACCGATGGCAGATCCTGCGGAAGATGCACAAAAGATGCACTCAGCAATAAATAGCAAAGTATATCACGCCACCGAAATTGCAGCACGTGGAGCGCGACTGGCGATACAAGAACTGTTTTGCCATTGAACCGACCGATTAATATGGTTATACAATTTAAGAAATTCAGTAGCTATCCAGCATACGTTTTGCAATCAAAGCAGATAGGCAAAGCTAACGACCGGAGTGCTAGTTATAATATAAGAATCTATAAGAATCAATAAACGATACAGTCGAAGAATGGACGTTGAACGGTAAAGATTAGTCTAGTTATAGCCGATTGTCATCAGCTTCGTTTGCTTCCGGACCTACCGGGATTCACCAGTGTCAAGGCAGCAGCAGTGGAAATGCCGCAGTGTAAGCATTTCGTTATGACGCTGGACAATTCCACCTCAGTATCTAGGTGACGACACTCGGAAGCAATCGTCTTAAGTGCTACTTACACATCCAGACCTGCGCATTACAAAGTGCCTAACGGCCTCATCACCTTGTGTTTGTGTTTTAAATAACAAAACACAATTTAAAACTGTCTTAAAAGTGGTAAATTGCTTCATTTACTTCACGGAAGCTGGGTTGAGGAACGGCTGGAGCTAAAGAAGGAATTCGAGAGAACAATAATGAGCTAAATGAATCTTTGGTTCATTGCAAAACCAATCGTACGTAAAGTAGTCTGCGCTAAAAAAATATATCAAAAATAAGCTGCAATGTGACCAAACGTTCGGTTACCGCTAAGCTTTGAACTCGGGGCGAAGAAAATTCAAAATAGGAGCGAAGTGGCATGGCGAGATGGGCGGATAGCCTACTTTAAGGTGCTAATACCGTTGGTAACGTTTTCGAGGTGAATTTGTTGAACCCAGAATAGCTTCAGCGTTCGGGCTTTTCACTAAGCACGTTTATTCAACACTTTTCAGAGCACGTATTTGTTGAAATTTGCCTAGAATATTTAAATTAATATGCATTTCATACTAAACGCATCGTTCTCGAATGAAATCTATTTGCGAACTCAGGACCAACGATCGTCGATATTGTTTTGTCGGCCTTCTCTTGGTTCCGGTGTTTCTGTCGCAATCGCCGGTACTGGATTTCATTAATGGCGGCCTCCTTCTTTCTTATTATCTGGCTAAAATCGCCGAACGGTGTTGGCCTGCTTCAAAGAATCCTTCCATTGCTCGCGGTCAAGTGCCTTCGTCCACCACATTGCAATACTGGCCGTTCTTGCGTGGAGCCTGCACTGCACTGGAGCCTGGCGAGCTGTACACGCTGCATGACAGTAAAGTCATCGTGCATTGCCGACAACTCGCTGTTGTAGCGGCTTCTCCATTGTCCCTAATAATAATGATAAACAAATAATTATGGACGCTACGGTCAATAAATTATGTATGCAACCAAGCAGATGTACTTACTGTTGGTTCTACGAAGGTAAAATTCTTAAAAAGGATTCCAACAAATCACAAACAGCAGCCACCAATAACTCTGTGCATTGGGTGTAACACGTATTTCGGACCAGTGAAGCGTTAGATTAAATTGAGAAACTGCAAACATTGCTGTCAAACGTCAAACTGACGAACCAATCCACAATCAAGAACGTGGAAGCTTGCCCAATCTGCTTATATGATACATTCACACGTTTATTTGAAGTCTGAAGAACAAATTTGGCATAATGTACTCTTAAACAAATGATATGATAGTAAAACGAAAGAACTAGCTACTGCGCACGTGTTGTTTGCAAACTATCCAAATATTCAAGGATTTCTGTTGTAACCCTACCACTAAGACTCTTGTTTCTTTATACACATTGAAGCTTACTGGTGCTTCTAAAGTGGTACAAATGACATTGAAAAAAAATCCCTTCATTTCCGACAGTGCAAATAGATATTACAGATTGTTTGCAGTAGAAACCTTCGTACGAAGTACACCTTCAGCTCCAACGCATTGTTAGGACCTGGGATAGAAGCGTTGCCCATTTAGGTCGATTCTACACGATTTAATTAATTTGTGTAACATTTTGATGCCAGCCACAGATACCGAATCATTATTCTTAACGGTCAATCGTTTCAGATTGGGGAACCGTTCTTGTATCATCAGAAGATCTTCGTTCGTTAACTTCTCGACACGAAGATTCTCGAAAGGAAGAATCTCGACACCAGGAAAAGGATACTATGACAAGATAATACACAAGATAGTATCCGCTTCTTCGCTCCTAAATTCTTACGCACTTACCTCCTTACAGTAGTCGAATGTTAAGTCCAATAAAACTTTGCTGCTAGCCCGAATCAGTTTGCGTTTGGGACAGCTCATTAAATGAAGTTGGCGCAGAAGAGGCAACTGATCAATTTTGGACAAGTCATCGATTTCGCCCTGCAAAAGGATATTGAAGCGAATACAATGAACGCACCAGCCATAGAAAATGAGAGTTTATAGTTCACCTCCTCCGGGGCAAAATAATTCAATTTAAGAACACTGAGATTCTTAAAGTTTTCACAGATGAAATGTAAGGCACCGTTACATACGGTCGTCGCTAAGCCGCTTATTTGTGGAGCAATTTCGAAGAACCCCTTCCAAAAATCCATATCATCATACAAGGTACATTTCTCAACATCAATGAATTGCAGAGAAGGATTGGTTCCACATCCATGGAACAGGGCTGCAGCGATATCCATATCAGTATCCGTGAATGTGATACACTAAAATAATAAGTATTATAATAGATTTGCACAAAAAATCTGCATATGGTAATGCTTACCTTCAATTTAGTTAATTGCGCGAAGGACTCAAAAAACTCTTCATGAATTTCGCACTTCTCAAAAACCAAGTCGGTCAGCAACTTACAGTGGCCCGTAATGGTTGTTATGAGCATCTCGGTGATTGCTTTGCTGATATGAAGTCGTCGAAGGTTGGGATGCTTTCGCAAAAATGTCCGAGTTCTTTCGGGATCTTCCTCATAATCTACTTTTTCTAGTAGAAAACTCTCTAAACGAGGGAAACTCAGGTTCAAAAATTGATTGGCAATGTTTTCGTTAAAGAGAATTTTTACTGAAATGTCTGTTAATTGCCCTCTGAAGTGTTTGAATATATTTAGTTCATATTTTGAAACACAATTCATGTGAAGGCATTGTATGTTAGGTGCAATTTTAATCCAATTGAATTCTCTGCTGGGCCAATCATAATAATAAGCGAAAAGTGTGTTAAGAGTCAGGCATTTCAAGTTTTCCAGAACCGGCAATGATGAAGACAAGTCGGAAGCGCACATCCGTTTGTTAGGAAGCAGACTATTATCATGCAACATGTTTGAAACATATGCGTTATCATAGGAGAATCCTACTTCCAGTGATCCAATAGTAGAACAGGATGATTGCAAAATATTTATCCAATTTGTTGGCATATTTTCGACAAAGTTGAGTTTGATATTCTGATATTTCCTATTAGTGTCCTCAAGAATTTCACCATCTGAATTGCTTTTCAATAAAACTCGTGTCATGCGCCGCCCGGAAAATGTCAGATATAACCATCGCCGGCACACCAGCGATGCAACCTTTAATTCCTCCACGTCAAAATAATCAAATATGTGGCACCAAATCTGTAAAAATTAACCACTTATTGTTCGACACATTTGATTTAACCAAAACCTTTAATCACTCACTTCGTCTGGTAACTCTGGCACCATGGAGTTCATATTTTTTAGAGCCCGAGTTCTTTTGTTGTGTCTGGAACGTTCTTACACTGCACCAGGCGACCACTGATCGTGGGATCAAAATTGTAAAGCGATGTAACGGTGGAGAAATTTTAAATGAAGCTACGGAGAGAAGTTGAAAATTAGTTACCGTCTTTATGAAATCGATAGCAGAATTGACGTACTTGGTCACTCTGAACATTTTCTTCTCTACTTGCGATATAAACGTTGTCAATAAACTGTACGAATGTTATCCGAAATCCTCTTCTTCATTTGTCCTATCTTGAATTCATCCTTCTCGGAGATTACTTTCTTGGTATTGATTCTGTTCTTTTTGCTTCTTGCTTGCATGTACACTTTAAGGGCTGAGTTGAAGCCGACGAACATTGCTTTTAGAAACGTTCATTCATGAGGCAGCTACAACACATTAAACACATTTAACACATTTTCTTATGAAACATACAAAGCGGGTTAGTGGTTACGAAAATTGCACGTCTGACTTGTTTGAAGGCTGCAACAGAACTGAGTTGCTGGACGTTGTTTCGATCTGTCGAACGATCGTTTCTGTACCAATGGGTGACCTTGATGGATGCTGGAACGCGTCACGATACCACGATACTTTTATGATCGTTCCTGTGTTGTTGGTGTTGGAATTTTTATGGTTCTGGCCGGGACTGGGTTATGATTTTGCATCACCCATACTCTTGGTTTCTGTTGCGTGATGGTCTGAAAAGGCATTGATGAATCGTTCCCAGTCACATTCCACAGCTTATTAGTTGGTACGAGTTTATTGACTAAGAAGGGGCTTAAGTTAATGTCGCTATCTGCCATCTTTGGAAATCATTTTTAATTTCACATTTTTCGTAAATTTGCCATGGTGTGTCATGGAGAGATTGCGTCGACCGGGACGCGAGATCGGCCGGTATTGATATGTGGTGGACGAAGGCTCTCGACCGCGAGCGGTGGAAAGGTTCCTTGCAGCAGGTAAAGACCGCTCGACGGTTGTAACCGGATTAAGTAAGTAAGTAAGTAAGTAAGTGTCATTGGAACAGGTCTACGTTATGTGAATTTTAACTTTAATTTTTACTGTTTACTTTAAAATTTACTTTACTTTACTTTAATTCAAATTGTTTTAAAATAAACACAATAACAACTTAAGAAAATGGTTGTGGACTGGTTCGTTGCAAAATTAGCCATACGATGACCAACTTTAAAAACACATTTTAGGCACATTTTTTTTCGGTTCGGCTTTGAACTCGGGGCGAAGAAAATTCAAAATAAGAGCGAAATGGCGTAGCGAGATCGGGCATACTATAGCCTACTTTAAGGCGTTAACAATTCGACAAAGTTTTCGAGGTGAATTCAGTAAAGCTTCAGCGTTCCAGCTTTTCACCACGCATGTTTATTCAACACGGAGCATTTTCTTTAGTACTTGGCAAAATTTGTTTAGAACATTTAAAATCGCAAATCGCAAATTATTTTTAAGAAATCGCAAATTTTTTTTCTTTTTTTCTTTGTTTTTTTTTTGTTCTAAAACGTTTGACAATGTGAGTGAACTTTGTCCGTGAGATGAAACGTCAAATTTCAAACCGGACATTTTCGTCGGTTATTTGTCCAATGTGATATTCCTTACCGTGGAATTCAAATTTTAAATGATGTATGGAGCATTGCTGGCCGATATCCTCAATGCCCACGGGATATTCAGTCTAACAATTCCATTGTCGGAAGCATCCGTGATTATTCCGTAACAATCAGCCAACACTCCTTCCATTTGTTTCCAATTCACACACGCACACACACTTCCCGTGCCGGCCGATACCGATTGCACCAGAAAACATTCTGCTTACTACGGCTGCGTTGACACTAAACGCATCGCTTTGGCGTGAAATTAACTATTTTTCTTGGCTACTTAGCTCACGGCTCGGCATCAAAGGAAAAAAAACCCATTGGGCGAATCAACAAAGTCGCGGTGACGAAAACTACAGCAAGCGACAGGTGACATAATTTCTGGCTGCCGGTGGCTATCACCACCACTAGAGTGGTGGCCGTTTGTCGCTTTGCCTAACTGTTCGGGCCATTTCGAGCGGGTCAAGTAGCGTTGGCCACGGGGCGGCTCTCGAAGACGTACGGACGGAATGCCGTTCAGATTTCGCCGGAGGTTTACCACTTCTGTGCGGCGGCAGCGTCCGCCGAGGGCAGAACATTCCTGTTTCTGTGGCTCGTCGGGCTAATTATACGCCACGGCCTGAAAACAGGCTCCAGCGTAGGTCCGACTCGGCCTCGGACCGGCGCTTATGTCTCGTCCGTCGTCGTCCGAAGGCGCATCGTATAATTGGACCAACGCCAGCGTTGGTCAGCACTGGCGTGGTTATTTTTTTGTTTTGCTCCGCGTTATCGTGGATTGATTGCGTAACTGGCTAAGGTTAGACTTTTTCATCCGATGCCCTACTCGGTACAGCGTTCGAATTTCGTTGATTGCTCCGTTGTCGATGAATGGGGCACGTGAATGAGCCGAGTGCGGTTCCACTCCGGGCGACCAGGCTCCGTGTTGCAATCCTTGAATTGCTACCTCTAAGGCAAGCTCCAACGTGCCAGCATTGTCTTGCTAGTCAGTGCAGCAGACCTATTAGAGGCGACCGGCAGGGGAGTGTCCCCGGAGCGTTAAAGGTTGGCTAAGAATGGAATGTGGCTTATACCGGCTGCTGGCAGGGCTCCCTCGCCGGTTGCTCGAATAGCTGCATACAAATCCACCGGTCCGGGACCGTAATTGAGCCGATCCCGAAAAATGAAGAATGATCGAACGCTCCGCTCGGCTCCGGCCGCCCGGTGAACGGCACTCGAACGGTGACGGAATGTCACGGAATGGCACCGGATTCGTGAAAGTGTGACAAACGTTTTCCCCCTTTCGCACTGTCGCCATTAAAAATCAGAAACAAATTTGCAAAAGTAATTGGACCCACGCTAGAGCTGGGGAACCGAGGGGTGGCTGCAAACAACCTGGCCCGGCCACAACCTGTCAGTGATCTAAACGATGAAATATGCAGCTTCCAATCGGGCCGCAAACGTTCTGCGCCGTCGTCCTCTACCGGTTTTCGGTTTCGGCTTTTTTAACATCTACACTTTATATCAACAGCGGCGGGACCAGTTCGGAAACTTGTTTCTCGAAATCTCGAATCGAGGCGGCGCTGTTTTTGTCCAGCTCGTGAGAAGATGAGTGTGCCGCTGCCGCTGCGCAACCACAGCGCCCGCAGCATCGTTTTCTCTCGGCCGTAAATATGATTAAAATAATAAAAATAGCTCCCTGACACCGGCTTGACGACGGCTGTGCATCCTTTGCAGTGCCCGGAATGGTCTTCGCCTTGCTGCAGTGGATTTGTGATGAGTACCAACTGTGATGTTCCGCGGACGGGAAGGAGCAGGTTTCGTGGAATCATGTCCGAGCCTTCGAGTTAGATGTTTTCAGGTTAGATATTATCGGTCTATTAAATTGTACTTTGGTTGTTTTGTTCTAACACTTTCATGGTACGGTTATCTGCTAGTCCCCCTTTGAAACAGCTATACGAAACCCAGCTTGACAGCATCTTGTTAAGGTATCAATTTAATAAGGGGTCCGATAACTTAAATGCTTTCTTTCTGATATCTAGACGAATGACGGTTAAGGTTCTGTGGGGTCGAGCTGGACCAAAGAAATTCACGTGGAAACTGAAGCACACATAACCAAAGAACACAAACAATCGTATGCTTTAAAGAATCTCTTATGGAATGGATTTATGATTAAGGAATCCCTAATGGATGATCGCAGCTTTACATCCTATTTCATAGAATAGCAAATCAAGGAATTAGACAACGAAGTACTTAAAAAGCCCAGCCTGCCTGACGAAATACTAGTTCCAAACAGTATGATCTTAGACAAATAGCAGCACACAACTACGCTACACACAATATTAACCAACAAAACCAATTCATTCAAGAAGAACCAATTCAGGAAGAAACATCTGAAGCCACAAGTATACATTGCTCCACGAACGCAAACCCCTAAACTTTTTAAGATCCAATGAGGCCAATAGGCTTTTGAAAAACTTAAATCCAACAAAAAAGGGACCCCCGTCTATCTTCCACTATCAACAGCCTGCAAGTACCAACCATAGACTTTTATAAACACTAAAAATCAGGAAAAACTTGTGGAAAAGAGCGAAAAACCTTAACAAAAGATGAGTTAGGAACCGTCTTTCGTTAATGTGGTATTCTAATAACAGCCACGTCCTGAAACGATTGTAATCTTCTGGGAGAGTCTAACACAAATTTGCACGTAAGCCATGAGCGTATGATGAAGGGAACCGTTTTCCTTATCAGCAATCTCGAAAGCAAAACGCAAAAAGACACTTTTCCTGCATTTTATTGCACTGACGGACTGCGTGTCTTTGGAAGTCTTGGCAGTGGAAGTGAAACACTGCCGCGAAGCAATCTCTCAGCCGCCGAAGAGGTGGAACTCAATAAATATCGCACTCCCAGAGTGGGCATTACGTTGGGCCAGCCAGCTGATTAATAACCGCCCGCCCCCGGTGCGGGAGGTGTGTAAAACTTTCAGCCAATAAAATCTTCTCGCCCCAAACTTGGGACGCTGGAAGGGAAAGTTCACATTGACAGGCCGGTCGGACGCAGGTAAAATTCACCCCGAGCACGGGCACGGACGACGAGCAAGGCTTCCC
The DNA here is from genome assembly GCF_943734635.1 of Anopheles cruzii. Taxonomy (NCBI): domain Eukaryota; kingdom Metazoa; phylum Arthropoda; class Insecta; order Diptera; family Culicidae; genus Anopheles; species Anopheles cruzii. The sequence goes on from NC_069145.1 coordinate 40,179,818, forward strand.
ATCGACGAGCGCCGCGACGGAACATAGCGACGACGACCGGCTTCGGTTGACCGTCACACGGCGGTCAAGGTTCTTCCTTCTCATGGTTTTATAGTTCAATTAACTCCGCCACGACACCGCGAGGAAGAGGAAGGAAAAGGCACCAAACCGAACACGGCCGGCACACGGAACCGCATTTGGGGCAGTGGCGTAGCTGGCTATATCTTAATCGCGGTGCGCTCGAATGTTAATTCCAGTGATGGCAGTGCATGGCCGTCCGCCGGCCCGGGGCTTCGTCCATATATTTGCCCTCGCACTCGGTTCACAGCAAGCCCCGGGGGTGAGTGGTTAGGCCGGAAAAATCTCAGCATTCACTTGCGCGCCGATCCGGAACGGCCCGTCGGCCGGCCGGTCGGATCGGTCGGATCGGTCGGTCAGTCCAACAAACCCGTGAGAATGGCTCACGCTAGGGGTCACGATTAGAATTGAATCGGGTGGCCACCGTTTACTTCGCGAGTGTTCCCTTTATCGCCGGCCAGGTTCTCGAGCTCAATTAGGTAGCAGAACCTCCGGAACTGCGTGGCGAAGATTGTGCCCCGGAGGTTCAAGATCACGGGCACGGGCACGAAGAAGTGGCTATTTGTGTTGATATATTTTTCTGGAAACCTGGCAAATAAACCCGACTTCGGACTCCGGACTTAACATTTTCTTTCCTCACAGCAGCTGTCTAATGTTGATTATTCCGCTCCGAATAATGCTAAATAATGGACGGTACCATTTTTTGTGCAGCTGCTAACCAATTTCGGCAAAAATTATCATCAATCTGCAGCGAAACGCATCTCGCTGGCCCGCCGCACGGTTCGCAGCGCTTCCGCACGGTTCTGTCAAATAATCGACGACCGGTCCGGGCGGAAAAACCACTTACGCGTGGTCGGCCTTTGATGATTGGGAGCGATTGCAATTACGAAACCGGGATGCCTGGCTGGCTGGCTTGCTGTGTGCCCATTTTTTTGCTTTACTTTCGCGGTATCTCTTCGCGAGGGGAACGTCAGGCCTAGGAGCTAGACCCCACAGGTGATGGTTGAGGAAAGCGCAGTGCAACGCAGGCGGCGATCAGCGATCAGCCATCCCGTGAATCTGGGAAGACGCAACACACGCACGGGCAACCGGCCCGGTATCCGCGACCGATCATTAGCTCACGTGGGGGTTCCATAAACGGGGGACGCTCCGGCTGGGCAGGGCTGGTCCGGAGGGAGGGCCGCATCAGCACAGCGCCACCGAGTGCCATCGGGCTTTATTATGTATTCGATTATCGTACAAGCTCGTGAATGGCGATGCGCTCCGAGGGCGACGCTGCTTGATCTTGGCAGGAACTTGGCTAGGTGCGAGCCGCCGATGCGAGATAATCCAGTCGGTCGGTTTGAGGGAAAGAAAAACGTTCCTAAGACCCGGTGGTTGTGCGGTGGCCATGTTTTTCTCATCATCGCGAATGTTGCTATTCATTAGAAAGGAGAAATCCATCACAACAATTAGCCAAATTACCGACCAACCAGTGATGGGAGCAGGCTAGTACGACAGGTTCGTCGTCTGGAGGATTTGGAGGAACTCGAAACATTTCACGGATTAAGGATTGTCGAAGCAAACTGTTATATAATTCTTTGTGATAAGTTTCTTTACGCAACATCGCATTGGGCTTTGGGGTCCACTATGAAGATGTTGTCTTCAAAGCAAACCAAATGCTAGAGCTTGTTCTAAGTCTTTCTGAAAGGCATCCAACGCACTCAGAATTCTTCCTTTGATCGACCTCCTTCTTTCGACCAATTTTCGGCCGATTTCAGCCTAATCTTTCTCATCATTTACGTGTCCTATCGATTTCCTGAGGTTGTGCCTCACGATGGCCAGTAACTCACGCCAGAACAGGCACTTTTGGTTCGTTCGGCTTCGACAGATTGTTGGTCTCAAAATGATCGCTGACCTTGTCACGATGCCATTATTGTGTAAAATTTCAAGAGCACGCAGCTGATTGAAGCTCCTTTCAGCTTTAAGTTTTGTTTCATCATACATTTTCACACGGTCGAATGCTGTGAGCATTGTGTCATACTGACCATACTTGGACGTGGTCTTGCTCTAGTTAACGTCTTTTGCAGTTTGAAAACTTTTTACGACCTTTACCAAGCTCACTTCTTCACTTTTTAAACCGAAATGTAGCGGCGTCTTGAATGGAAAGCAAAGGTTTTGATTTAAAGTTATCCTATCGCTTAGCACCTGGATCTTTGGCATCGCATCGTCACAATGTCGATAAAGGGCTTTTCAATACCTTTTTTGCAGATTGATTTTAAGTACATGTTGATGCTTTGACTCGTTTTGATAAACTATCTTCATATATCAAGAAAACATATTTCAGATATCGTGCTAAAGTTGAGGTCAGCTAGTGTCAATGGCCCTTTTACTGCAATGCGATCGTTTCGATAAAGAATGGATGCCGAATTGCTTCAGCGTAATCCTCAATCGATTTGCCCCTACTTTTGGCAAGCACTTAGACAAAAGACAATAATACTAATATTTTAAATAATGTATCTCCAAGATACGTGGCAAAGGTCCGTCCGTAGAATCTAATTTAAAACCCAACCGCAAGTGGCCGCAATTTGCATTCCCACACCAGAAAACACACACACGTAAAAAATGTACTCAATATCCGCGAAACGAGCTCCGACAGCATTCTAACTGTTCGACTGCCCAGCTCGAACTGTACCGAATATTCGCCACGAGTGCCAATTTTCCTGAATTTGGCTCACGCAAGACGCCCAGCCCAGGAGCGCCACGCAGATGTTTTGATAAGGGAACAAGGAACTGTGCTAATTACAGATTACAGGCAATTTGATAGGTCAATTATCCATTCTGCAGTTCTGCACCAGGTGTGTAATCCCTGATTCCCACACACCGGTTCTACCCGCCTGAGCCGAGGATTAACAGTTTCGATCGACGGATATCGACGGACGCACTGTTGGCTGGTTAAATCGGGTAGCTTTCGCCGCTCCCCATGTGCCGATGGTGCAGCTCCAAACACAAAACCGCCCAACAAACGGCCGTTTACACAACTAAACACCCTGCCGCGCGAGCCAGCACGCGCGATTAGTCCCGATGTTGGTGAATGTTGGCCCCAGGAACGTACGTCCGTACGCGGTGTTTCCTAAAGCGGCTCCGAACAGCGAATAAACTACGAATAAAAAAATCGGCGGTTAAAGTAGAAAGTTGCAGCGTTGATTCCTAATTTCGGGCTATTAATTGGTTTTGGAATCGCGTGGCAGGCCACCGGAAGCCCGAGCGGGGCCGTTGTCGGCACACGTGTGCGTCAGTCAACGTCAGAAAATAGGCAAAACAGTCAATCGGGCCGGGCTGGTGCCGACTTTTGCTGGCTCAGCGGCCAGCGGAAGGCCAGCTGCAAGACCCCCGTTTTAATTGAAGCTACCCCCATTCACTTTGACGAGTCCACGAGCGGTCCGAACCGGCACAGCGTTACTGGGCGTTACTACTACGGGGTGCAGACGGTGCAGGTTCTTGGCAAGCCACGGACTGATGAGTGGACAGATTTGGTGACACGCAGCCAAACAACAAGCGAAGCTGAATTTACTAATTAATAAGACTTTTATTTATACGCGAGTGCGAACGACTTTATTGAAGAAGACACGTTATTGAAGGTTAAGCGTGTTATTGACCAACTCGTGGAGGGCCGGTGGGACAGCGACGTGTCGACCAGATGATCACGGGTTTGAGTCCCGTTGCCGATCGACTTTACGGAGATTCATAGAATGTACCCTGTTGGAAAGCAAACCTCTTAAACTCTCATGGAAATCACGTCAACCAAGAGAAAACCTCACGGATCTTCCAAATTTGACTTTACGCGGTAGTTGCGGCCCTACGAAACCACGTGCCGATCGTAAAGAGAGATCGTTCCCGTGTGTACGGCGAAGGAGCGATAACAGGAACATGGCACATTATGCCTAGTCGGCGAAGTATTGCCACAAACGCCGTTAAAATGAGGCGCAATCCGTGATGGATTCTTCAAGTCCGTAGTCAAGAAATCCATCCAGACACAGTTTGACATTTTTCGTTACTTTGCAACCTTGTTGCTGTACTGCGGCACAGTGTTCAGTGGCTTTGCCTTTTAGCGGAGTGCCTGCCATTGCCTGTCGAATGGGTAGTTCGTGTAGCCGCATCTTGATCGCGGCCCAGTTTCGCTCTCTCGGCAGCAGCATTCGGATGCTGCAACATTGCAACCAGCGAGCAACATTTGAACACTCCCGATGGTTGGCCACGATCGATCCGACGGAAGATCTGGAATCGCCGCCCGGAGTACTGGAGTACAACTTAATAATCAGCAACAGCGCGCGGCCAGCCAGCAACAGCCAGATGCCCTTCTGCGATGTGTGGCCACCACACTCCTCGGGGTTTGTTTTGTACTCCGGCCCGTCCAGCCAACAACATGCGACTTGCCACGTTTGCTGTGACGATTCACTCATACGTCTGTGTGTGTGCGTATGTCATCGTGGTGTGCGGGAACGTTGCGAATTGCCGGAGTTTCGCCATCCGCCTGTAGGAAAAAGTAAGCCAATGGCCACCATACGCTCGGACACTCGGACATGGCTTGGCTCGCCACACATAGTTGATGCGGCTAAACCGGTATGGCATGCGTTCCCCACACACACACACACACACGGGCGAACGATGCTGGCGAAGGCGAAGCTTGGGCCGACACACACCGACACACAGAGCCCGCCGGGACCAGATTGGAATGTCGTTTGGTATGTTTTCCGTTTCGTCGTCGTCGTCGTCTTATGTTCGTCATATGTTCTCCCACAGCGCAACCTGCTTTCGACGGAGCGGACGGGCTGCCGGGAGATTGCCCCAGGGCTGGTGTAGCGAACGAGAGGACAGACGTCTGCGCAGGAATACCATCTCCATGGCGATGGCAAGTGCCTGAAGGGATATCGCAGCCTGCAGGGTGCGCCGGATTGTCGATTCCACTGAACCACGGAGCCATTTTTGTTTGTCGTCTGAGTGGTTTAGCTACCTTTCTTCTAGTTCGAAGATGGGACGCAATATGACGATTGTGGCTGTCGCTGTATGGCGTCGGTAGTGTCGTCCTGTTGAAACCAACTGTCGTCCATGTTTTCAGCTTCAATTTCGTCGAAGAATCAATCAAGCCGCCAGACCAAAATCCGTACCACAACAATTATTCGCTGTGAGTGCATTGGCTTCTCTTGCACGATGTATGGGATTTCCGATCCCCAAATAATGTAATTCTGTTTGTTAACCACCGAGGTGGATATGAGCTTTTCAACTTTCGTACAGTTTGAGTTGAAGACTCACCACTTTGTAAATAAGTTTTTGATATTTCCCAACTTTCTGCAAGCGTGTAGCGTACCATATTAAAGTTTTTGCCAAATGTTTAGAAATATCCAGAATGAAGTTTGACGTTTTAAAAGTCAAGTGATCGGTAGTTTTTAAATACTTAATGGACCACCCATCCTATAGTTCTAGAAGTTGGCTTCGGACATCGCATCATTCAAACTTCGGTAGTCCCTCAAAAGCTGCGATGTCTTTCCAACGTTAGACGAAGCGTTTTTTGGGCAAACGGTAACTGGGCCGCGACCGCGAAAACCGACCAGACGACTGCTGCTGGACCAAAAATCGAGGCTACGTGGGAATGTTAGTGATGCTCCGTTCGCCCCTCAGTTGAGTACTCCGAAATAGGTTTATGTCACACGAAAGCCTAGCTGTTCGGCACAGTCTCCAACTCGTCTACCACGCCATGCCAACTGACCGCGGGTCCGGTGGCCCATCGGTTACAGTTTTTAATTATCTCGCTCCATCACTCGCTCGCTCACCAACGTTCGCGCCAAGTATCGATCGAGTCCGTCCCGATCGACCTGGAAACTTCCACCCAACAGGGGAAGATCTCCGCGGCCAGCCTCTCTCGTCTGGTTTTCGATTGTTGTCCACCTCGAATTCGAGGAAAAGAAAGCGAGTTTCCCCGCGTCGCCCGGCGTCGGTCGCCCGATATCGGTCCGTCTTGGCTCCGGGGCATTCCAAAGTTGGAAAATCTGCGTCCACCTGCGACCACCAGGCTGACCACGGTGACAACGCTAAACAAAACCGCTAAAGGGGGGGACCAACTTTCCAATTCCAACGCAGACCACACCGAAGACGCCACCGGAGACCGAATTCTTGCTGCCGCCGCTTTGGGTCCGCCACTAGGGTTACACTCCGCCCCAAACCTTGGCTTGGCACTCCATTCCGTTCGATTGATGGTTTCCAGCACCGGGACGCACCTGTTGTGTGCGCGGGGTCATTTTGTTGACGATTTCACCCCTCCCCCACCCCACGCCCTCCGGTTCCGGTGGATGGCTCGAAACGATGGGTTACCGGTGACCACACACCGATTACTGCAAACGTTTACTTCCACAGTTAATCATGGCACGAATTCCTGGTCGTCCGTCCATTCACAACTCCGGGCCTGGGTCCGTCCAAGGTGCAGAGGAAGGCCCGCGGGCCGGGCGGGAAGAAAGTATTTTTCATTGTGGAGAAAACGGTGTTAAGTGACAAACCGCGCTCTCACCGCGCCATGTCCGGTGGGATATGCCCCCCCAGATGTGGCATATCGCACCAGAAGGTGGTGAAGATACCAGCGAGTACCGGGTTCGGTAAATGGTAATTGAAACGTTTTGATACGCGCGCATGATTCGTCCACGCAGAGGCCAAGGCGAGGCGACGTGCCGCGGTCGGACAATCGGAAACGGTAATCCATCGGTCGGAAGGCGAAAAGTACTTTCTCCGAGACTTCGCAAGGTGAAGGCCTACGGTCCGCGCGGAGCAACACTCGAGACTCGAGAAGTGGCTGAATTAGCATTCCTGCGCGCCTAGTTGGGCCGGCAGTGGGCATAGGCATTCTACGATTGGAGCTTTTAATAAACAACAGTATATCAACAACAACACATTAATTATGCTTTAAAGCTTACATCTCTGACTCGGACACCAGCGGACTCAAACTTCTAAGAATGTCTTCAGGTTGATACGATCTGATGACCTCGAAACTGACCAAATTGGGTGTCTGTCTATTGCTTGTAAGTTGGTTCGCCTCTTGCCTATCACTCCGTTTCATTCCGCGTGGTAGGGTTAATCAGACCTTGTCCGTTGTTTTTGCCGTCAGATCAATAATCTAACTCTTCGGCTTCTTCCTTGTGAGTATTATTTACTTTACGCCGACAATCTTAAGTTGTCTTTAGTTGTACGTAGCCCGACTAAATGCATTATTCTGCGAGCATTGCTTCATCGGTGTGCCTGTAATAAAGCGTTGCTTAATATCAGTTGCCGATCCTTGTGTACGCTTCTGTTGTGTGGCATCCTCTGTATTGCATTAAGGCCTTACGACGCAGGTTCACTAAGATCGCTGTTCTTAGAATTGGTCGCTCTGCCTTCTACTTGAGCATCGATCACGCGAGTATCGTAGATGATCGGCTGAAGTCGTTTTTGCATTTAAGATCTTGACTTCTTGTCTTGACTCGCGAACACTACTTGCTCGATTTAACTTATTTGCTCCTGACCGATGTTTGAGACGACGACCTGACCTGGAACTCAGAATCATCACTTCCTGACTTTAATATGCCCCTCGATCAGTGTCGTGATGTTTTTGTTTTCATGTCTTAGTGATTGTTTTATCCATTTTACTGTTTAATTCTTGTATTCGATTCCCTTTTAATATCGGTTATCAGCTTGTGCGTTCGTTTCGCCAGTTGTGTTTAGTATTAGTGTTAGTTCTAAGTTATGTGAAGTTGTCAATTAGGCTACGTTGTCCTCTGACTTTTGTTGTAATAAATCAATAAACAAATAAATAAACACGCCAACACAACTCTTCGATAGGCTTCGGCTATCGTGGACGATAACGCAAAACCGATCGCTGAGGCGCCTAGCTGCCTGGCTGACACTTGCCGCGCCCCATCCGTAGTCCTTTCCCGGGCCGCCGGGGCATCAAAACGACGATCACACTTACCGGGGGTAATTCGAGCACCGGCGCGTTATCACCTGTTACTCTCCAATCCGCGGCTTATCACCGACTCGACGCAGAGCTCTCCACAATAGAAACCTAATTGTGAACCGATCGAAATATGTGCGCACGGCCTCCGGGAGAAAAAAGTGAAATCAGACGTACTTACCGTGTGCCGGGAGTTGCACCGTCCACTTTGGCTAAAAGCCGTCTAAATTGCCGTCGGACGTAACGTGCGCCAGTCGGAATCGAGACATAGGCGGATGACCGTCACCGGTGTTGCGGGCAGAGATTGCGCTCAATTACCTTGGCCTCGGTTTCCTGGTCGGGCAAAGTTGGGTGCACCTACCTGTCATCGCCGTGAACACAGTGTTTTGTGCGTACATTATGTTAATTCAATTGCAGCGACCTCGCCAGACGACCGGAACCTTGCCGGGTGCATCACCAAGAGGTGCGACAGCGGCACAAACTACCGGCAGGACCAATTACGGCCCCTCTCGGGTCTTCGGTCTGCTGCCCTTCGTGGGAACAGAAGGGGCACCAATTCGGAACCGAACGAAAAATAAGACACGGAGACACGGTGGCAACTCGGGTTGATACTGACACATTACTATATTTGCTTCATATTCGAGTATTTCGAGTACGCTGGTGACATTAAAATAAACGCGGGCGGGCCGAATAACTACTGTTCGCTTCCGTATATCCTGCGCTCCTTGTCGCGATCCGCTCGCTTCGCTCACACATTCGCACGCACTTGTTATAGGGGTTGATAAAAAGTGTTTCCTAGCATCCTACAGTGTAATAATAATCGGCCATGGTTTCCGGAGTCCACCGCCCGCGTACCCCTGTCCGTGAACCCTGTCCTCGCGACAACCGACTCGGCCTCCCATCTTCCATTCGCGGTTCGCGGCGCGCGCCGTGGCTATTGATTGATCGCTAAGCTCTCGCTACTCTCTCGCGGTCTCCGCGCGCCTTCGCTTTCCATTTCTTCGCTTCCTTCCGACCTGCCCTCGCTGCGTCCCTGCGTCGAGAGTTTCGCTTTCAGACCGCGCGTCCGGCACCACTCTGCCCAAACCGGCCGAGGGACCGGCAGCAGCATCCATCTGCAGGCGCCACACCCAAAACGCTCATCTCACCTTCCATCTAACCTTTGTTTCGCCCGGCCCGCTTGTGCCGCGCCGCGGAACTGTCATTAAAAAGCGGGCCTCCGCCACGCGGCGGAGGCTAAAAAAGCGCTACCTCCTCGGTACACTACTAATGACTTTCTCGTCGTCGCGCGCGCCCAACTTTTCCTCTCAACGCACCACACACAAACACACGCGTGTGCACACACACGGCGTGTGTGTGTGTGTCGGGGGGAGGCATTTTCGATTTCCCGATGGCAATTTTCCCCGACCCGCAAACCCCTGCGTTGCGCCTGCGGTAGCGCTCGGTTTAGCGTTGCGTAAAAACAGATTCAGCTTTAAATTTCACCAAAAAAAACTCCACCAGAGGTTGAGGAAGTGGGAATCTGAGGGGGGTTGGAGGGAGGGGAGCAGGATAGTGAAAATTCGGAAACGCACCACCAACACCACCCGTTGGCCACCGTTGCCACCGCCACCGCAGCCACCGCCGCCATCTTTCAAATTTCACTTTCATTCACCGCTTTTTGGGCGGCGTCTCGGGGGTTTTTACGTTGCTCGTTTTATAATTAATAATTATTTAATAATCCCTAATAAGGCACATTCAGTTTGCTTGCCCGTGGGCCACCGACGGTGCCGCGCACACCCCTGGGGGCCCAAGTGGACAACGCGGACAACAGAAGCCTGCGCGCCTGGTACCGCCTCTGTTCGTCGTCTTCGTCGCCGTCGTCGTCGTTGATAGTTCGTCTCTCTTCTTCTCTCTGTCCCATTCGAATGCCTAGTCCGGTGTATGTGTGTGTATGTGTGTCTTTTACAATTCCCTTGGGTGGCTGTGTCTCTGTGTAAACGTCCTGGTCGTCCAAAGGAAGGAAGGCTCATCGTCGGGGCTTCCCGAACGTTCCGGACGAGCCGGCGGGCAGCTCCGAGCGGCGCCGGAGCGTGGCTGCGGCGGCGGTGGCGGCGGCATCGTCGGCCAGCTCGAGCCCGGCCACCATCTGGGCGATTTCGCGCTCCTTCTTGAGGTCGGGCGGACTAAACTGGAGGCTGGCGAGCGAGCCGTGGCTGCGGCTCCGGTGCTCCTGGCGGATCGAGTAGCTGAAGGCGCGCTCGTTCAGGTGCCCCTTGCGCCGATAGATCCCGGTGCCACCCGGCGACTCGGCGCCCGAGTTGCCGCCGCCACCACCACCCGACACGTCATCCAGCCCGGCGGCCGCCGATTGGGCTAGCTTCCGGTTGCTCAGCGACAACGGCCGGCTGTCCAGGAGCGATCCACCACCATTCGGTGGGCCACCGGGCGCGGGCACGTACGCAAACATGGGCGGCACGATCGGGACCCCGATCGGGATGCTCCCGTTGCTGCCCCCGATCATCCCACCACCGTTCAGGGCGCCCTTGCCCGCTTTGCCGTCCTTCTTCTTTTTGCTCCCGGTGCGCGGATGCTGCAGCGTGGCGTACTGCGGCGCCATCGCCATCATCGCCGGCAGGGTCATGCCGGCCGCCGGGTGCGGCATCGGCATCCCGAGTGCCGGATGATGGTGCGGGTGCTGCGGGTGCTGGTGCTGGTGGTGCATCATGGCGGCGGTGGCGGCCATCGCGTTACCATTCACGCTGCGGTGGCCGATCGTGTGGAACTGGCGGCCCGGCACCGGCGGTGGCAGCGGCCCCATCATACCGTGCGGGTGGTGGGACGGATGGAGGGACGGATGGTAGGACGGGTGGTGGGGATGGTGGTGGTACATCATCATGCCGTGATGTGCGGCGGCGGCCGCGGCGGCCATCGCTGCGGCATTGCCGCCGGGTGAGTGGGCTGCTCCGCCAGCCGGCCGACCTAGTGGATTCATGTGCAGAGGACGTGGTCTGATAAGCGTTCCGGATAGACTTTGACTTCCTCCTACCTGCTGCTGCTGCTGGTGCTGGTGTTGCTGGTAGAGGTGCTGCTGATGTTGTTGCTGCTGCTGCTGCAGGCTCTTGGCCAGCTTCTTGTCCTTCTTGGACTTTTTCGGTTCCTCCTTCGGTGGCGGAGGAACCGGCACCGGGGCACTGATCTGCCGGATGCGGGCCGGACGCCCGAGGGTGGAGCCACCGCCACCGCCGCCGCCCCCGCCACCGCCGCCACTCGTGCTGCCGGCCGGGCCGGAGTAGATATCGTAGTGACCATCGTTACCAAAGCCGATGCCATCGATCTGATCGGTCGACCCGTTCCACACCTTGTGGTTCTCGTCGCCATTGTACAGTGAACTTTCGCCGTCGTCCACTACGTCTAGGTCCGCGCTGCTGGCATAAACTGCAGAGAGAAAGAGAGAGAGAAAGAGAGAACGGTTAGTAACCGGGTGTGGAACCGGAAATCGGACGTCGATCCATCGACGCAGAAGTCCAACTCGCACAATTCGCAATCAACGCCACCGCGGGGGGGCGGCCTCGCCACTCCGCGGACACCTTTGCGGATTTTCTACTCGCTTTTTGACAATCGGCTCAATCGACCCCAGCAAAAAATACAACAAACAAAACTAACGCCAAAAGCGAGTGAAAACGTTCGCCTCCAAAAAATGGCGCTTCAAACGAAAACCGCCGACCGCACAGGTGGAAAGAGGAAATACAACGGGGACTAGAGAGCCGTCTCCGTCTCTTTCGGCTCAATTTCACCTGCTTGCCTGCGTCGTTCGGTTTGGCGCTCCGAAGACGAAGTTTGTGGCCCAAAAGCGCGTGCCGGGCGGGTGGTATCCAAATCTGCGACCCCACGGCGAGAAAAAGAAAGCACGGCCCCCGGCCCTTGTGGGATGTGACCAGGATGACCAGGCTGGGAGCAGTATTGTGAGGACCTTCGATGGGCCGGCCACATTACGTTTATGCTTGGCCGTCAACGCCTTAGGGATATCGTTGGAATTGCGCATAGAAAGACTTCTTCATGAAACTGGAACTCATAAAAGTTCACACGTCGAAAGACTCGGAAATCTGATCACACTGTTCGCCGATTACTATTCGTGGCCAATGATCTTGACTTGTTGTTGGGATGTGGTTGAGCTAACTGACCCTACCGAAAGCCCTGTCTGAAGGGAAGGTTTGGAGAAAAACTCTGACAACTCAATACTTGACAGGGAAGTCAAACCAATAGAGAAACGGCTAAGGAATCGAGCCACAGCTTTTCTGTTTTGTTCGCTGCTGTCGTCGTATATTCTTTTAGGTAAATGCTCGAGGTAAACCTAATAAGGCGTTTTGAGCTTTGTTAACGACACTTGTCAACACTTTTTTGACAGTTTCCAGCAGTTCAGTGTTCACCAAATAGTTCAACCTTGTTTTGGGACGGATTGTAACATGAAAAGATCTGTAGGTATTTGTAGACGCTACGGTAACGTCATCAGAATTTAATACTACGATCAATTAGGAATTACAGGAACAAAAAATAGCGCGAAACACACCTTTTTTGGCTTAACGTCGCTGGCAGAGCCCGCTACTAATGAATATAAATGCGTGTAGTGTTTGTCAACGTCATACTACTGTGACCGAAAAATAACGGGAAAATGTTTCCTTGTCAGTATCGAAGGGATACTTCCAAGTGGCCAAACTGTCAACAAAGAATACTATTTGAATGGTATGCTGTGACCCAAAAAGGACGAGAGATGATTCTTAGTTCTAAAACTTCCTCATGATGTTTCTGCATCACATTTTCGTGATCAATTCGTGATCGATTCGACGCAAACTCGACCTAGATCGTACCGCAACCACCGTGTTTGCCTGACTCAGAACCACGTGACTTCGCTAACCTCAAGAGGCCGATCCCATGACACCTTTTAGTCAGTCTATAGATTGAGATAGGAGCCGAAACGAAGAATGTGTTGAAGGCTATTCCGAAAAAGAACTTTTTGGACTTAGATGTATTGCATAGAGTGGGGATTGGTTCAAGGTTGACATAGATTTAGAAAAATAGAGAAAGATTTTTCGGCTTATATGCGAGTTCCCGATATGTTTTGGCCACAGTAGCCCCATACCATTAGCACTATCATCATCATCATACATGTTGTAGTTCGTGATCGAAGCATGACTGACACAAAGCTAAAAAAACATTTTGCACCTTTTTCGGAGGGTGACTCGAATAAAACGTAGGTCAGCGCAAAAAGTGTGTTGAAAGGTTCTGTTCGTAGTTTCAACCGTGACAAGGCATTCTCGAATACTTGACACGATGTTAGCTGCCTTAGCCTAGACCTACTCTATGCCTTACAGACACGCCATTAGTTGTTAACTTGCGTTGCAAACTCCTATTAAAAAGACTTAAATTGCTTCTGTTGCAGTGCGTGTACCACATCGTTCAACTTCCTGCACGGAGCTTCCTTGAGTTCTTTGAGTTTGAGTCTTTGGTAGCAAGTGGGTAGAATGAACTGTTGACACGTTCTTGGTGTACTTTATGTAAATTTGTTGATTCGCTTGCGGGCCATGGTCCAAGGATTACTAAACAAATGGAAAATATCTTCTAAGCAGGTTGGTCATTGGCCTCAGGTAAGACCGATATTGACATAACAGACATAGTGAGACCAAGGGCTTCCGGATCAATGCTTTCAACAGGTTTCACCGGTGACTCCAAAATGACTTCAAAGGTCTGTCAGGTGACGTAGCGCTAAGCTTAACAGTAGTACGTCAACCCCGTTAAAGGTTTGCGCAACAGACCCGCCCCGTTTCCCATGAGCTCCCAGAATGCACGACCCAGTGCGAATCGATAACCATCAATACGGCGCTACTCGTCGCACCCCACCCTTCCGTGTTCCGGGACCTCCGCCGATCCCCCTATTTAGCTGAGCTCATTCCCGCGTCCCGCGTTCTACTCGACCCCATTGTGCCCGGAACAGCAACCCGGCAGCAGCGGTCCCGACAATCGCATTCATTACGACGGCAGAGCCTGAGACCCTGTCTGCCTGCCTTCCTGCTTTGTTACCCCTCCGTCGCATTCTCGCCGCCCTCTCGTTGGTGCCTGCCCTCTGGGGCGGATGGTCTTGAAACCTCCCGGGCCTGGCTGACGGTGACTCACCCCCACGCCGAATAAAACCCACACACACGCCGACGAATCTGGATCACAAAACTCGACCCCCGCGTCCGTGAGCCCTGCCCTGCACCGCCGCTGTCATAAGTAGTCGAGAGGGGGTTGTCGAACAAAAGAGTCTCCCGGACACGGAAAAGCAGGCTGCGGCGAACAAAACACCTCACTGATACAGCGTGACCCTCCGCCTTCCCCTCCTGGACTCTGCGGCAACAACGGGGCCATCACCGGCGGGGTGGCACCGCCACAAGCCAACAAGGTCAGGGCACGGTTCTCAGCCCCGGGCCGCCCGGGCGGGAAAATGATATCTTTCGGTCGGTCGGCCGGACGGGCGGGTGGGTCTCCCCCGCTAAGGGGGCATGGCGGATTTTTAAGCTCCCTATTTTGCACCGCCCTCTGCGATGTCACCCCACAACCCCGCGGTCTACAAATTCCGGTCAGTGGCGAGCGAAGCAAGCGAAAGGAAATCATCTTAATAAACGTCACTCGCTACGGAATGCTGCCACCGCGAGTAAGTAGCTCGGCTCTCTCTCTCTCTCTCTCTCTCCCTCACACACTCTTTCTTTGTCTCCCTCTCTCTCTTTCTCTCTTGCTCTCTACAACCTGCAGTTTGATTGGTGATTTGATCGTGGAGACCTCTATTCAGTGACTTCGAATTGACTTCTAAAATCGAGGCTCTTGAGGACGATGACGTGGACTCGGTACACTCACGACGACAACGTCCAATTGTGCTCGGCCCCGATTTCAGTACCGGGTGCCTTCAGGGTCGTGTGTGCCAAACCACTGCACTGTCCACTCCCCCATTCGAAAGTGACCGCCTTCGCCTTCAACGACGGGCAACGAATTTCCTTATTGTACGGTGCGGTGCGGTGACGACACGGTCACACCTTGCTGTGTTACACGCCACGCTCCGGCCAAAGGGACCGGCCGATTTGCTAATGCGCACGTGCGCGTCCGTGCGCCCAACAAAACGAAAGACTTTTCGGTGAACGGCAAGCGACGAACCCTCGCGGTACACTTGCTACCGTTTAAAAGCCCGCCGCCAATCCGTGCAATCCGCGGTTCGGTTTGTGGCCGGTTTCTGTCTCGCTCTGGCGCACGCCTGCACCGCGCGAAGGGCACCCCGAAAGGGCGTGCTCATCGACGGGCGCTCGACGAGGTGGAAACAATTTATCGTTTTCCCATCTGCCGGGCGCTTTTAGTTTCGTTTCCTGCGACTCAGTCAGATGGAAAGCTTATAAATGTTTGATTTTTTTTGTTTTTGAGCGCCTGCGCTTCCTTCTTGGCCGGCCGGCCGAAGCGAAGACAATAAAACAAAACAAAACGGCTAAATCCAAAGGACCTACCGCGCCTATGTGCAGTGGTCGGTGAAGGACCCTTCGCACCTTCCGCGGTGGTGGTGATGGAAATTATGAAATTGGCGGACCCGCACACTTTTCACGGTCACCCGGTACGGGGGGACTTTGAATATGATCGGTACCGCGGTCCGTGACGTGCATTGCGAAAGTGTGATCCGTTCACAATGGAACGGTGATTTCGCGCACCGCGTCGATCCGGTCCCATCGGTCAAGGTCTGAGCTGTCGTCGCTGTCTCAATCTAACGTCTCTGACGTATTTCGACAGCTCCGAATCAGTTTGCTGGGAGTTTTGTGTCAAAAATGCTGCGTCCCAGATCTGACGAGAGGTCCCGTGCCAATTGGAGAGCCGAACAATAGAGTGCTGTTAGTGGTCTGTCACGACATGACACCTTCTCGCGAATGGACTCCGACGGGACTCGCCGGGTGTGTGTGTTGGTGACCGTTCTGGGTATCATCCTCCTCGGCAAACCGGTTTTCATCCCCGGCGCTGTGGTGTTTTTGGTGCGTGGCATCTTCCTGCTTGCGACGCACCAACAAGACCCACCAAGAGGAGTGGAGCTTGCCGACCGACGGCTGCCGATTTCTCGGTCTCAGACGCTTCGCAATGACACAGGAAGGACACGGGTTAGAAATCGACATTTGCATCAGACACACACGCGCACGAGCACCCAATTAGCATAACCCATTTGCAACGGCTGATAAATGGCTGCACTCGGCTCGCAGAGGCGGTCGCTTGCGATGGTTTATGGGGGGCCGGGTCGTTAATTTTGTTTGCATCACCTCGGCGGCCCAGCTGCACTCCCTCGGAACGTGCCGGAATGCCACGACACACAACTTTCATAGTTAGCCCAATTTCGGACCCCGATTACCTCAGCCTCAGGTGCGCCGGGCGGTGGGCTTCGGCGAGGCACTGCCTACCTACGACACTTTCGATCGGCCAGCCAATCGAAGGACCCAGACCAGACCATGGAGTGGAGAAAGAGGGGTACGCTGCGGGTACTTACGATTCTTCACCGTGTACGCATCGCCGACGCCGTTGATTGCCGGCGGCCGGCCGCCGACGCCGACACTGTTGAGCGTGGTCGTGCTGCCGGCACGTGATCGCCACCCTCCGCCCTCGGCCGGGCCACCCCCGTTCGACTTGCCGCCGATCGTGCCGTACACGCTGTTGGAGCCGCTACCACTTCCGGAACCCTCAAGCTGGCGGGCGTACGAGTTGTCGGCGTACGCGTGGAAACAGCAGCGCACCAGCGCGTTCGCGGCCGCCTCACGCTTGCAGATGAACGTGTGGCACTCGAGCACCTTGATGCCGGTGGTGCGCCGCAGGATGGCCGCGAAGATCGGCGGATGCTGGGCGCGCGGGGTCCGTGCGAACGGTGAGTCGAGCGGCAGGAACTTCGGCTCCGGGTTACTGTTGCCGCGCTCCGGGATCAATACCTGGCGGACGGCGGCACAGTAGTGGAGCGAGTCGATCGGGAAGAAGCGCGTCACCTGCTTCCGGTTCTCGTCCACGTTCTCCAGCAGGATGCCGTTCGACCAGACGCTCAGCCACGAGTCGATGCCCTTCGCGCCGATGGCGCCCTCCGACGGGTACAGGCTGCGCAGCGGCTCCTGGATGCCCTGCAGCCCGTCCTTGCTCTGGCGCGGTACCGCACTGCCCAGGTACAGGACCCGGCAGCGACAGATCGGTGTCGACTCGCCCATCCTCGCCGTATCCTTCATATGGGAAGCCGCCCCGGTAACGCCTGTTTTGGTTGCCCGCCCCGCGTTCCAGAGAGTCCCAGAGAGTCCTTGCTGTGGCCTCTGTACCTCGCACCCGTTGTCTTCGCACCGCACACTCACTCACACTTGCAACCGCACCGCACACAACGCGAACCGATAGAACATTTTGGCCTCGGTGAGCCTGCTGCGGAATGGGATTTGGGGTCCGTCTCTGAAAGAAGTGCAGGAGAGTGGAGGTCCCGAAAACGATCAACAAAGGACGTCACGGTGGAATTCGTAAAACTTCATCCAACGCCAACGAACACACGCAGACGGTAGATTTTGACGCACACAGCACCCGAGCACCACCACGCACCCGATTTTAAGCACGCACACACACACTCGGAAGCTCCTTTCGTAATCCCGGGCGTGATACGGTAGCACACCGCATTCCGATCACATCCAGAGCAGCTTCCCCGAGAGGCGCATTTACACTCCGCCGTCAGGGACCAGGGTTTCGGTTCGCCCCGTGAGACTTCCACAACCAACCAGGCTGGACCACGGATTGGCACGTGAAATGAGATTCTTTTCCGCAACGGACGGCCACCGGAAGCCACACACTGACTGACGAGCGAGCGAGCGAGCAAGCTCAGGGTTCGTCGTCGAGCGCCGCGTTGATGTCTTCTGATATTTTGCTTCTCACGAGAACAGTCCACGTCAGCAGCAGCGGTTTCAGCGGTGCGCGAGAGAGACAGAGACCGTCGACCGAGCGATCAAGGTGACATTTTCCCCTTGTCCCACTCGCCGTTCACCGATCTCACACTTTGGTTCGCACCAGATATTAGCACCTATGGCCACTAGGTCTCCCCCCGCTGGGCTGCTGGGCACACAACACTCACGGTAAATAGGACGCGCGGGGCGTTCGGGGTCGCGGATCACACGCCGCCGTGACACTCGATGACACTCGGTGGGCCTGCGGTTGGGTTTTCTCCACGGAGGAGCGAAAAGACGCACGCGCTGGCGCCGTGTGTTGCCACGGCAAAAGTTCACTCCAGAATAGTGGCGGTGCGACTCTGTCGACGTGTATTTTTTCCCCCGTATCGGCCCCGTCGGGTCGCGGGCGCACCACTACACGCGCACCCAAGACGATCGACGGCCGCTGGTGGTGGTGGAATGGAACGTCGTCTTGGCACACACCGACCGCAGCGCGCCTTCAACACGTTGCCATTTCGTGCATCGCACACACACACACACACACACGGAGTGTCTTCGGGCTTGGGTGTGCGGCGAATGGCTGTTCCAACTCGCGTTTCACGTTCTCTTCCCATGATGAACCGACGGTGTCTACGAGATGTCCCGGCTGAAAGTTCTGCTATCGTATTCTGTCAATGTCCTGGCGGACCACAGAAGAAGCAATTTCCGCAATCCCAACACTATTTCCTGTCTTGGGTTGGTAGTTCGATCATGGGAGATCGTTGATCATCATCCCGAACGCAAAAGGTTTCGGTAGTCAATTTCGGCACTGACGAACGAAAGGATTTGAATTTGGAGCCAATGAGAAACAAACTATGCCTCAAACTATTGGTATGTTCGACTCGCGAAGCATTTTTTCGTGGAATCAAACATTAATGGTCTTGGAATACCCGATTAGAATAGGCTATCGTTTTAATTCTTCCCCATTCGACACTCTTTTCACGAATTCCGCCAAATGTTCGACTGAAATGTTGGCGGTTGGATAAACGAAGGCAATGTGCAGCGCCAGAAATATATTAAAAGGGTAATTACGAATAGATTTGCTTTAAAACAGCCTCTTGTTTGAAGAACACACTTGCTGTTGGATTTCAAACGACCGTTACACATCACAAGAAACACTTCAGCCATGAAATGTTCCAAAGGTTTGTGTCACGGCTAATAACGACGAAACTCTAATAACGCGGTACACTGTAAATCGATACAGGGAATCTCCGGGATACATCGCGAATAAAAAAAGGAAATAACAAAAAAATAGTAACGTGGTCTCTTAGAGGTCCTTAGACGAGCAGGGTGCCTGAATATGATTGCCAAGATGATCGTTCGGCTGGATTGGCAGCTTAGCCGTCCTGTAAAAAAATGCAAAACGACAATAGTCCGAGAACTGGAGTAGCGATGACCTAGAAACTTACGCTACGAAAAAGGATTAAGACTATGAAGCCAGCGACTACGACGCAATATGAAATAAGGAACTCGTAGCAATATACAAGAAATGCGCTGACTAGGCAGTGATTTGCAGAATAGGCATGGTAATTGCTGAACCGATTCGTTGTAGAATAGCTCATCGAAGCACAATTCGCTCAGGACTCGCTCAGGACTCGCTCAGGACGGCCATCAGGGAGGCCATAACGGAGCCATCAGGGTTTCTAAAAGGCACCATTAAGCGAAGATATACCGAAGCACGATAGATGGTATACTTTAAAAATATGTATTCAGAGCCATGCCCATGAAATCCTAAAGTCGCGTCGTGGAGAGACCAGAGTAGGGCATCCAGAATTGTGGAATAGAAACCTCTGGGAACATCAATTACCAGTTCAAGCGCATCTGGGACTTTGCTGATGATTTACACAAAATAGATCGAAGTTTCTGTTGCAAGCCAGGGCCAGGACCTACAACAGTATAATTTAAATGGTTTATGTTTTATATCTATTGTTTCTAAATTATGCATTTTCTAGCAACATAAATTCTTCTGCTTCCTATCCGGCATCATAATCGCCGAGCTGTTCTGGAACATCCCTGTTCTCTCTTCTTTGGAAACAACCGCTGAGCGGTCTTATCCTGCTCCAGCGACAATATTAATCTCTGGATGCTTTCTGTAACAGCTTGACATGACTAAGTAAATAAATAAAAAATGCTACCGTTCCGTTCCTATAAAAACATGAAACGCACAATAATTGAGTCACGATTCCACCACGATACGATTGAGGACAAATCGAACCGTCTCCGCGGAAGTAGAACGCTCAAGGTAAACGCAAATGTATCATAATTCAGCGTGATATGTAAACCTGTAAAATAACGTGTCTGCCGTTAAAGCGACTGGCTGCGACCCGTGGCTCCAATTGTTTTGTCAACTTGAAGTAACGCAGAAACCTGCACGCTCAAGGCGAACCCAGAACTATGAAACCATTTTCGTTTTTGCTTGAATCGACTGTGTTCTACAAGTTACGTAAACTTCTAATGATGAATGAAACATCTGAAGCTCGACTATACGGAGCTGCTTTAGCAATTAGCTGCTACTGTCACCACCGAAGTTTCTTCCTAATAGAGCCTATTTATTTGTTACTAATTTTATTTCAGTTCACTGAACTATCATTCTACCAAGGAAAAGCCTTTCTTTTTGAAGTTCCCATTTGCCCATGTACGTACTCCAAAAGTCTGTGGTTTCGGTGAAAATCAGAAGCGCCATTCGATAGCGCCACGCACCGTTGGCGAACCTCGGCGATGCGCCCTAGCCGATCACCCCTGGGTAAACACACCCGGTAAGGTGCGCGCCCTTCACGCGGTGATTATGTTTGATTTAGCTGCCCATTAAAGCCGTCGATCGGTGATCGACGCGCGGCGCGCTAACGCCAGAAATCGCCTGAATTAATCGCGCTTCGCTTTACATAAGCGCCGCGCGACACATGTCAGGCTACGCAGAAAAGTGCCCACCGGGCCCCACGCCGGCCCCACGGAAGAACTGTAACAGCGAATGCTTCGATCCATTTTCCCGCGAGCATCCACCTCGGTGGGAAAAACGCACCGGCAAGGGCGGTAAGTGAGCACTTCGCAAGTGGAGCGCTTTTCGCCAATCCCTCACCACGGCGGCGGCGGATTACATGCGGCAGGACTGCGCGAGGCGCGTGCCGGGCCCCCTTTGCTGTGGCTCGCGGTGCGGTGCGAGTGCGTTGCGCTTCGGTCTCGGCAGCAGCAAGGGCTGGAAAATCGCCCCGCCAAACGTTACGTGGCGCCGTGTTCTGGGGGCTCGCCCTGAATGCGAACTGCGCGTTGGCCACTGGCCGGCCGCCGATCAGTTTTCCTTCGATTCCCGCCGAGTGCAGCCGAGAACGCCAGAGTGCAGAGCCAGCCTAGCCAGCCAACCAGCCAGCCAGCCAGCAGTTCAGCCGAGGACCGAGAGTTGGGTCGAGTCGTGGCAAGATGATCACCGCACTGCTGCTCGGAGGCGGCATCCTTGCGCTGTACGTGTACTGCAAGCTCAAGTTCCGGTTCGCCGAGCGCATCCCGTGCGTCGAACCACTGCGACCGTTCTTCGGTAACGGACTTGAGTTTGCACAGAAAAACTCGTACGAAATCTTCAAGAACTTGGACAGGGCGTTCGCGCAGAACAAACGCATCTTCAAGCTCTGCTTCGGCCCGATCCCGGTGATCTGCCCGACGCACCCGGACCTGATCCAGAAAATCATGAACGATCCGGCCACCATGGACAAACCGTTCGTCTACAACTTCATGCGCGTTGACCAGGGCCTGCTGACGGCGGAGTGTAAGTGTGTAAGCTTTTGTAAGGTTCGCCCTCACCGATGGAAACGAAGCCCGCACGAAGAAAATGTGCGCGTGGAAAGTGCTCGTGTTTCGACGGACTGACTGTCTGATGTGTTGAAAGTACCCGGTTTTGTTTTTTGGTGAACTCTTAGCGTCTGCTAATTAACTGAGTGTTCAAGGATGTCCCAAGTTTCCATTGACCGAAAGTGATTGGCTCCGTGTAACGTTTCCCATGCGCTGAATGTTATGCCACCACCAGAATACCTGGTCAGGATCACCCAGAGTGAGCTCGGTGTGATCACGAACCAGTTTCATAAAGTGGATACACGATGTTTGTATGATAAATTTAAAACGCCCCTCGTCACGTTTAAAACTGCATATCGCAACACCGACGATTGCTGAGCGCGCATGGACTCGTTAATCGTTCTGAACCTCGTTTCTTTTGAGTGATGAGTTCGTGGATCGACAGATACAACTTCAAACCAGCTCCAGTCCCTAAAGCCTTACCACCGTGAAGATTTAATTACCTGACGGCATCGGACGGCTTCTGCGTGGTTTTTGTAAAGTGCTGAAGTTATACGTTCCCCATTGCATAACATCTCGCGGCACACATTGCGCCAATCTAGTCAGAACGAGAGTGTTGAATGATTTAGTGACTTAGTTTCCACACACACTTTTTGTCGATTAACCAATCGACAGCCGTTTCGATACGCCGAGGGTCGTCGTTTGGTCCGGTTCGGCCCCCTTACGTGAACGCGGCCGAACGCGAGCTGCCCATTCCTGGTGACATATAAATCAGGTTTCTCAAGTGATCCACATGGAATTGCACTTACGCACCGCGTGCGTTGAAAATGAAGGAAAACGCTAGGTGTCACTGACCTGCCTTGGAAAATGTGCGTTGAATATACTCAGCTGCTGCAGCCGAAGAGCGATAGGAACAGGATTTGGCCGAGTCCGCACCTAGTCCGCAACTAATGAAGGCTAAATAGTGCGTCGCTTGAAAAAGGCGATTAAAATTTAACGATAAGCTTCTCATTTAGATGAGTCTGCTTCGAGCAGATCTGTTTAGTAGGTCAAACACTACACGCCATAAGTAATCAAATTAATTCCACTACGTCACAGTGCCAGTTTGCCCTTCGGTTATGTTTCTTCGTTTATTCGAGTAACAATCGGCCACCATTTGCACTTTTCCCACCCAGATGACACGTGGCGTGTGCACCGCAAAACGCTGAATCCCACCTTCAACACGCGAATCCTGAACAGCTTCATTCCGATCTTCACCGATTGCGTGGCGAAGATGATCGGCAACCTGCGGGCCCATGCTGCGACCGGGAAGTCCCTGAACGTGCTCGAGTTTACTTCGCCCTGCACGCTCGAAATGATCTGCCGCACCTCGCTGGGCGGCACGGTGCTGGAGCGGGAAGGCAAGCAGGAGTTCGTTGAAGGTCTCGAGATGTAAGTAAACTGTCAACTTCTACGGTGATCGATTCCGACCCGATGGAGCAGGTCTTCGGCAGTAAAACGATAACTTGACGCGATGGTGCAATGCAGCGTTTATACACAGCTCTAGCTGTGGGCTCATTATTTTTGTCAATTATCAACATTATAATGGTTTTTATTGCTCCCTGCTTTATGATGCATTTTCGAGTATTGGCACCGCCACAGTGCAGTTTTATGATCTACCCCTTTGCACTTGTTTATGTTAAGGGGCAGGTGAAAGGCTGCGAAATTAGTAATCAGCGATCCATTGGTGATTTCCGTATTTCCTAAGCTACCTGGTAATCAAGATGGTAGTGCTGAGCATGTCCGTAGTATCTGAGGAACTTAGGAAAGAATGACGACGAATTTTTATTCTATTATTAATCAAAACCCATATATTTGGTTTAATTTGCAAAAGCTCAAGGGAATCCAATTTCAATCGTGACGATAAACTTAATTTGAAATAATGTCTGATTTTTGGTTCGAAGATTTTCCTATTATCAAAGTCTGTTCAAACAACAAATCAAACAAATTTTATTCTGTTGTTCGGGATTTAAAGTGCTGGTTGAACATCTTTAGATATTGTAGATAGAAATCCTTTGCAGCTCACGGGAGCAGAAGGTGAAATTTTGGTGCCTAATTTTCAGACAGCTACCCCCGCTGTCTTACCGCTTTTACCCCCGCTGATAGAGCAGTCGGTAACGCTCTTCGCTGTCAGCGCAGCTGGCCGTGGTTCGAATCCCGGGATCGGTTGTAACTCAACCGGCCATGGTTTCGATTCCCGATACCGGCGTGACAGGGGGGTTGGCGCGGGGCTAACAAATCCCGTCCGTAAAAAATTAAATGTTACAGAAGAGCATCAGAGATTAACATTGTCTCTGGTGCCAGGCCAAGACTGCTCAGCGGTTGTAGCGCCAAAAGAAAGAAGAATTTTCAGACAGACTAAAAGCTGGATGATTTAAGAAAACATCAACTCTCGGTCTAACCTTAGAGCGCTCAGAATTTTAAGAGAATAGCGACTCGAAACCGTTGATTGGTGCGGATGGAGAACCGTTGACCTCCTGAAACACGGTTCCTCTCAGCTCTGCCGAAACAGTTCAACTACAGGCAACTTGTGGCAACATTGCATACCAAATCCGTCATACATCCGATTTAGATGCTTCAAAGTAGGACAGAAAATCAAAGAGCTTACAAGCGGATGGCCCTACGTCATTCTCAGTAGAACCTCAGCAAAACAGGCACTGTTTTTGACGGAAATATTTTGCTAGATATTTTTGTAAAAAACCCACTGTTCATCAGCAGCCAACATTGCCTGCAGAAATAGGTTCGTGAGTTTTTTTCTTTTCTACATCAATCTTCGTTGTAGACACACGCCGACCAATCATATTCAAATGGTTTCAACAGACGGTTGAAGAAGTCATCAGTCTAATATGGTTTTCGAGCACAATATCCTGTGCATTCATCTGTGTATATGTGTGCATATCCTGAAAGAATGCAAAATCATTGATTTACATTGGGAGAGACCGCATAATACGTTTTGAGAAAACTGGCGACTGAGAAGACTTCCCACTACCCTCGGTCCCGTGTTTTCACCGTTTTCTTCACAACCGCAGCATCCTTCACAATGTCGGCCTTCGGATGTTTAACGCGAACCTCTACCCGGACTTTGTGTACAAATACACGCGTTTGTACAAAGCCGAAATGGAGCAACGAAAGATATGCTACGCATTCACCGATAAGGTAACCCGGCTCCGGAACTGCACACCTGACACCTGGTGGCGGCTCCGGCACAATAGGGCTAATGTTGTCATCTGTTTTGCTATCGCCCACCCCCGTTTATGGGAAAAGGTGATCGAGGAAAAGCGTGCCGAGTTTGAGAAGAAACTGCACCGGCGGATCGATGGGAACAACAACAGCGAGGCGCCAACGGTGGACGCCAATGGCAACGTCGTCTTCGACGACGCCGAAGAAGACGATCTGCTCAGCTACAAGAAGCCACAAATCTTCGTCGACCAGCTGCTGACCATCCCGAACGATGGCCGGCCCTTCACGCACCAGGAAATCACCGATCAAATCTACACGATGATAGCGGCGGTAAGTCGATAAGGCGGTCTGGCCTGGTGTCCTTCCCTCTCACCTGCACGTCCCGGTCTACCTACACCGGCAGGGCAATGAAACGTCCGCCACGCAGGCCGCGCACGCCTGTCTACTGTTGGCCATGCACCCGGAGATCCAGGAGCGGGCCGCAGCCGAGGTGCACGACGTGCTGGCCGATGACGCCGAGTACACGCACGACACCCTGAAGCGGATGGTGTACCTCGAGCGGGTCATCAAGGAGTCGCAACGGCTGTGCCCGGTGGCCGCCGTTTTCGGCCGGAAAGCGATCGCTCCCATCCAGCTGGACGAGTTCCTCATCCCGAAGGGCTTCATTCTGCTGCTGAACGTGTTCGCGCTGCAGCGGAGCAAGGAGTTCTGGGGCCCGAACGCCGACCGCTTCGATCCGGACAACTTCCTACCGGAGCGCGTCCGCCAGCGCCACCCGTACGCCTATCTGCCGTTCAGCGGGGGCCCGCGAGGGTGCATCGGGAGCCGTTATGCTATGATGAGCCTTAAAGTGATGCTTTCGCAGATACTGCGGAACTTTCGCGTGACCACCGACATACCGTACGAGAAGCTGGAGTTTAAGTTCAAAGTGTCGATGCACCTGGCCTTCGAGCACTCGGTGAAACTGGAGCCCCGCCACTAAGTCTCACTTCCGGTGACCATGCCGTGGCTGGCCATGGGGGTCAAAATATTCGATTAACTGCTACCAACGCATATCGCGCACGCATTCTCGATCGCAACGTACCGTTTTCTCTACGTCTCTCACTCGCTCTCACTGTATGTGCTGTAGTTTAAGTGAATTAGGCAATAGAAGGTAAAAAACGAACAACCAGCAACACCAGCAACAGTCGAGCCGAGCATTGGTTCGAAGCCTCTAATGCAATTCAGGGTGATATCAGACGGCCAGCTAGCCAGTCTGCCAGTGTTCGCCTTCACCACCCTTAAGTCGATGAGCTCAACAACGACGCGATGGTATGTATGGCCCAGTTGTAACTCCGTTGTTTTTTTCTGTTTTGTTTTGTTTCGGCCGGTCAGAACACGCAATTTAATTGCACTTCGTCACGCCGCGTAATTATTCGTAGCGAGCCTTGCGACAACCTTTCCGAACGATAGTTTAACTTCTTTTAGCCAAACGCACATCAACGTGGTCCTGATTCTTAACCCGTTGCTCTTATTTCAGCAAATCTGTTTAAGCTAATACTTTGTTCAAAAACAGATTTCATGACTCTGTGTTATGTTCAATTATTTTAAGCCCTGTGCTACGTTTTACAATGTTTGATCAGTTTAACATAATAAAGTGTATAGTACTTGAGTGGATGTTGAGTATGTTTTTTTTATAATTGTCCTGCTGACGCTTGACAATTTCACCAATTGTACTGTTTAATTAAATGCAAGTAATTGTGTGGTATCTTCTATTGGTAGTACGGCAGAGATTAATACGCTTGATTTTTGATAATCCTTTTTGATTTAACAAGACTTTTACATATTTGTTGCAATTCGAATTAGTGCTTTGTAAAACTGTGCAGCTTTGTTTTTAAACAAATGTTAAAATTCTATTGGAATTCTTTAATTTCGTTGGTAGTGCTAATTAATCTAAATCCTAAAGCCTTTGCAGATCACCAGAGGTCGAACATGGGGAACGACCTAGTCACGTATGACCTTATGTAGAAAAATCTAGAATATGTTTATGACAGTTAATTAACATCCTAAGACGAAAGATTGTATCGTCTTCGCTAAAAGATCCAAGGTGCAGCGATGCTGTCAAGAGCTGTTTATGAGTTTTTTAAACAAAATAACTTATTTTCTTGTCATGTCTTTTTTCTACCCTACTGAAGAAGGGTAGACACTATTCAGTCAGGTCCAAAGCAGTCAAAAAATCGTAATCTTTTGTCGTCAAAAGATTGTAAAGATCGTAATCTTTTGACTGCTGTGGACCTGACTGAATACTGTCTACCCTCCACTTCAATTGGGTAGTAAAACGACAAGACAAGAAAATAAGTTATTTTGTTTAAAAAAATCATAAACAGCTCTTGATAGCATCGCTGCACCTCGGATCTTTTAGCGAAAAGGATACAATCTTGCATCTTAGGATGTTAATTAACTGCCATAAACATATTCTAGACTTTTCTATATAAGGTTGGTTAAAAAGTAAATCCATTATTTTCACGGTAGAGATGAATGCAACCCCCGCTGATAGAGCAGTCGGTAGTGCTCTTCGCTGTCACGCAGCTGGCCTGGGTTTCGAATCCCGGGATCGGTTGTCACTCAACCGGCCATGGTTTCGATTCCCGATACCGGCGTGATAGGGGGGTTGGCGCGGGGCTAACAATCCCGCCCGTAAAAATGAAATGTTAGAGAGAGCACCAGAGATTAACATTGTCTCTGGTGCAGGCCAAGACCGCGCAGCGGTTGTAGAGCCAAATAAGAAGAAGAAGAGATGAATGTTAGGCCATTGCGGCTCAAAGTCTGTATAATTCATAAAACAAAACAAACAACGTTATTTTCACGGTTGATGGCTTTAGTGATCGATATCTCATAAAATATCGATCAACTGAAATTATGCATGGTGTTTATGGTGTCGATACTGTAACAAATAGTTACATGCAATTTCGCCGATTCGGTTCAAATATTTTTTATGCTAAAGATGCATCTTGCACAAGCAGACCCGTCGTCGAAAATGGCATTAAATTCACAGAAATAATCAAAGTTGATCGGCATGTTAGTAATCATGGCATCGCTCAGAATCTGAAGATTAGCCATCAAACAGTTTTAAGCCATTTGCGCAAAGCTGGATTCACAAAGAAGCTCGATGTTTGGGTGCCACACCAATGAACAACGTGATGGATCGATTTTCCATCTGCGAAGTTTTGATGAAGCAACTCAAACGGTCACGAAACAATGACTAACGCCCAATAACTACCAAGACTTTTATAAGAGAGAAATTATGAACCCAAATGAACTGGCAATAAATTTTACAAAAAAACGGTTTATATTTAACGCATATCGGACCATCGACATTTTAAATAAAGTTTTGAAGTTCACCAGGTCAGACTTTAACCGAATTCTTGGTTGAATCATTTAGCATCCTGAATGGATTTTCTTAGCCTATTTGAGGTACTTCTTAGCAAATTAGAGGTATTTCTTTTATTTATTTTAGAACAAAAAATGCGTGTCAATAAGAAAAATGTTTTCTAGAAGAACAACAAACAGTTACATGGCGGGCAAATATCGATTCATATAATTTAATTTTCGTTTAACAATGATGAAAAAATTACACTACCACCGCATGTATGACAACTTCACTTCTCAGTGACCAATGCTGTGACACGCGCTTTCAAAAACCGTTGTACTCATCCATCGGTCTACTGAGCCATTGGTTGAGTCAGCAAAAAGTTGTAATTGCTTCGCAGCTGCCAATACCGTAATCGTAGCCCACCAAATCGCATCGCAGTGCCATCAGCGTATAATCAATAGAACCACTTCCGCAATGCGATGCAGTCTGCTCGCCGAGAGCTCGCCACTAAAGTAGTTACTAACAGCGGGCAAGCCAAATCAGTACACCGCAATTCCTGCTATCAGCACCATGGCCGTTCGAACACCATTCGCTCTACTGTTGCTACTATCGAGCTGGGTAAGTGATCCAACTAAAGAGGGTTTCGATCCACTACGGAGGCCTCTGACTACAAGTGTTACCTGCAGCTTCACATTGAGGCCATCATTCCTTCTAAAGTCATCGACCTGCAGCAAGTTCTGTACGGTGAGCTACAACTTCTAGAACGAAGCTCCTTGAACGTTCAGTCCCGTTCACCGCACAGTGGCCAGGCTTACGCGGACCTGCGTACGGTGTTTGACGAGTTCGAGCGTCAAAACCAAGAAAGCATTTCGGCCATTTTGCGCGTACTGGCCCTGGTTGACCACACGCTCGAGAACACGATTAAGGACTGTGCCAAGATCTTCGATCTGTCGGCGCTCGACAGCCGTAACGTCATCTTTCGAGACGTTACCCGGCCTTTGCTGGTGCGTGTAGAGGAGCTCTGCCAGCTGCTGGCGTCCGATCAGCTGGACAATCTGGAACCCATCATGGAAGCGGTGGAGAAGGAAGCGAGCCTCTACCGAGTGCGGCTAGATGCCACAAAACGGAGCATTGACGGTGTTTTGAGTTGGCTAGGGAAAGAAGTGCCCCAGTTGTGGATAGCTAAACGGGTCGATGAAACATTTGCCCGGTGGCAATTGACTAACTCGACGGCATACCTCAAGATCATGCCTGCGATCGCTAGTACGATCGATAGACAGCGTTCCGTTTATGTGTTACTATCGCAAGCCTCTTTGAAAGATTCGATCGAGAGCCAAAACTTCCTGTCCAGCGTAGACCGTTTTATGTCGCTCCTTGCCAACGAAACGGAGCTACTTGAAAACGATGTCGCTGTTGAGCTACAAGGCTGGTTAAACGAAACGGAGGAAATGGTTCAAATTGTCGCGGAAGAAGCGGTCACCATTCTGAACAATCTTCTAAACGCACCCGCTAGTGCTTTTCTGCAGGGTGAAAGTAGCCTCGATTGTCTAGCCGAGTATTACGCCCAGTCCGCTACGCACAATATCTGGTCGGGCGTGGACAATGTGTTTGGCTGCTTCAACAACGATAAAGAAATCCTCGGTGCCTTCGAAATGGCTAGCCAATTGCTAGGCATCGCTGAGCGGGACATTCACTATGTACTGCAAGGTCTTGCCAGCTGCAGTACTAGAGCGGCACCGGCTGAAATAGACATCGATCTAATGAATTGCTCCGAAGCGGTGAATACACGACTCATCCTTTTTGCCGACGCACAACCTTTAATCTTTCCTTCTTACGTTTCCAGGCAAAAAGTATTTTGGAAGTTGCAGAAGAGTTTGTCGTGACGAAAATGAATGAAGTCTATTTTCACATTGCGGATGCGCTGAATTTTGGCGAGCTGAAACTGGAAACGTGTCTGTATGAGAAAGCACGACACTTGCTGTTGGACGTTTATATTGTAAATCAACAATATCGCGACTGTAACGCGCAGCAGGAGCCTCAACTAGACCATGATGACCGTCAAACCACTAATACTGTAGAAATATAAAGTCAGGAATATAGCTTTCAAGTATTTTTCTTTTCTGTAATTAAAATATCAGCACTCAGTCAATTGGGATCCGCATCAATGCTGTAGACGTGTATTTCATTCCATTACAGCTCCCGAAGGTAAAGCTAAAGATCACCCAGTGCAATCGAGATAGCGTAAGTTACTTCCGTTTAGTTGCGTGCACAATGTAATTGCCTTCCTGTTTGAGTGCTACATCGAACTGGAACCGTAGCAGATCCATCGTCACGTCAGTTCGCAGCGTAAACGAACGGATGATCTCGGCCAGTATCATCTTCATGCTTAGCAGAGCGTAACGCCACCCGAGACAATCGCGGCTTCCCGTATTAAACGGCATGAACGCACAGGCTGGCCGTCCGACACTCCGTTCCGGTAAGAATCGGGTCGGATCGAAGCGATCAGCATCCTCTCCCCAGAAGTCCTTACGGCGGTGCATGGCGAAGAGACTCACAACGACCGGGGTACCGGCAGGTATTTGCTGCCCATCGATAACGATAGTTGCGCCAGTCTGTCTGGCAACTGTTGCGCCACCCGGTGCCAGACGTAAGCTTTCCTTCAATACACAGTCCAAGACCTTGAGTCGCTTCAAATGTTCCTCCGATATCGCTTCTTCGGAGTCCGGAAGAACTTGGCACAGCTCCTGGAACAC
The DNA here is from genome assembly GCF_943734635.1 of Anopheles cruzii. Classification (NCBI taxonomy): domain Eukaryota; kingdom Metazoa; phylum Arthropoda; class Insecta; order Diptera; family Culicidae; genus Anopheles; species Anopheles cruzii. The sequence continues at coordinate 40,210,904 of NC_069145.1, forward strand.
CTGCTCCTGGACCGTAGGGTGCATAGCCAGAAACAAGCAAGTGTGACCCATCGAGTGGGCAGTCGTATCGTTGCCCTAACAGGTTGGTGCGTTAAATAGTGACAACCAAAGCACAACGGGTAGTACCTACCGCTCCTACTAGAGAGTAAAAGTTGTGCACAATCTCCGTGTCGGTGAAAGAGACGCCATTTTCGGCGCGGAACAGTCGATCCAATATGGTGTGTGTGTCACTGGGAGCGGTACAGTTATCGAACAAGGGGACTATGGCCTCGTGTCTTCGCGCTGTACGTATTCGGACGTATGTATTTAGGGTGTACTGGTAGACCCTGGGCTTATTCTGTTTCGAATCTATTTCGTTACAGATGTCGACTGGAAGTTGTACCGCAAACTGTTGAACCCGGCCTTCAACCAGCGCATACTGGTTAGCTTCATATCGATCTTCAGCCGTTGCACCGGAACGATGGTAAGTCGCATGGCCAAGGAGGAAGAGCACGGCCGTCCGTTCGACATCCTTCACTACACTGCACAGTGCACGCTGGAGATGGTGTGCGCCAGCTCGCTGAAAAGTGACATCACCGACGATCCGCAGTCACGCGGGCTGTGTCAGGACATTGAGAAAATCGGCTCCATCATGGGCAGTCGCGTTTTCAACGTGATGCTCTACAGTGACCTGCTGTTCGCGTTGACACCTCGCTACAGAGAAATGCAGAAGCTTCGGCACAGAGTGGAACAAGTGGTTGAACCGGTGAGTGGAACCGCAAGGTATGGTCTGAATGCCTGCGCTGAACCGTCGACCTCTCGACACGCCCGTTACAGATTTTACACAAACGCCAGGAAGAACTGCGTCAACAGCGCTCGGAAAAGAAGCTTCTTGATGAAGAGGAAAATTACCGCAGGCCGATGGTTTTCCTCGATCAGTTGCTTAACATGCAACGCAACGGGGAGGACCTTTCGATGGCGGAAATCGAAAGCCACATCTACACCATCATTGGAGCGGTGCGTAGCCCAACGTGTCTAATCCGACTGTGGGCATCGGGTCGTGACTAATAATACCTCTATTTTTGGCTTGTTTGTGGTCTAGGGAAGCGAGACGACCGCGAACCAGGTTGCGTACGTTCTCCTCATGTTGGCCATGCATCCCGAGCTGCAGGAACGAGTACACGAAGAAATAGCACTGGTGTACGATACCGATTCTCAGGACATCTCGTACGACACAATTTCGAGGCAGCAATATCTGGAGCAGGTGATCCAGGAAACGATGCGACTGTTTCCGGTTGCTCCGTTGATCGGTCGGGAAACCGTTGAGCCAATGTCCCTCGGCGGGTGCGACGTTCCGGCCGGCGTGACGCTGCTCATCAACATTCTGAACGTGCACCGGCGGAAAGACCTGTGGGGCGAGCGGGCGGATCTGTTCGATCCGGATCGGTTCGAGCCGGCGGCGTACGCGGCCCACAAGCGCCATCCGTTCAGCTACTTTCCCTTCGGTGGTGGGCCCCGGAATTGCATCGGCTATCGGTACGGCATGTTTGCGATGAAGATTATGGTCACGCAGGTTCTGCGGACGTACAAGCTCACCACCCCGTTAACCTTGAACGGCCGGTTGCGTCTGTCTTTTGCCGTAACGCTAAAGCTCGGTACCGGGCATTTGGTCAACATTAAGCGACGGCACGGCTGATAGCAGGCGGGTGCTCGGGAACAGCACTTGGTAACGGGAGGAAACGGGATGGCGAATTTTACAGTATTCAGTTTTGAGTTGAGCCATCGATTCGCAAGTTCGCATAAAATGCGGTACGCGATCGTGGTTTTTATGCGGCGGAAAACTTTACATCGAAATAAAACACGGAAAACTTCCTGCAACATTGTTGAAAGTAGTATCATTGATAGAGATCACCCCGGATGATAGACCCTCATTGACCTCCAGAAGGATCACGTATCTATCGCCGGGAGTACAGTGCAGCGGGACACCTTCTTTTTACGTTCTTGTTTTTTTCGCTTCCCACAAGACAATCCACAGAGCAAAGCGGCGGAAAGGAACCCACAAACTAGTCACCAAAGCGGTCACGTGCCGTGTGTGATTTTTTTGTGTCGTCACTGACGTTCACGTGACTGTCGAGAACACGCTGTTCACATGACGCGCCGTGTGTGTTTTTCTGCGCTGCAAGCAAGCATTTACTTACCGTGTGCAACGCAAAGACTGTGCTTTAACGAAGACATTTTGTTTTGTTTGAACGTTACAACTCGGGACTCGTAATGGAACACAATGTGCGATGGAGAATTGAATTAGAATGAATGTTTTTCAGGTTTCATTGGAGTAACACCATAGAATGTCCTCAAAATTTAACCGTTGATCTCAGCCGATGTCGGAACGCAAAGCCAAACACGTCTATGTATAGTGTCTCGCCAAAAGCTCCGGGAGTTTGGTTAAGAATTTTTGATGCACTCACCGTATCGTCCGGACCTTACACCAAGCGATTATCATTGCATTATTGCATTGAAAGCGGATTGCTCTTGTTTGTTTTTCAATAACGACCAAGACTTCTACAAGAGAGGCATTTAAAAGCTTCCTTTTAATTGACAACAATTTTTGCAACAAAACGGTGTATATTTGACACAAATCGAACAATTGAAAGCACCTTAAATAAAGTTTGAAAATTCACGCAAAAAACGCCGATTACTTTTTAGCCAACCTTTAGCCGAATGAAAAAATCCGAAATCCGAAACCCGAAAAATCCGAAATTTGACTAGGGGAGCAGGAGCGACTGATAGGTAGCACCAGTGACTTGCATGCAATGTTACACGCAATATTGTATGCTAGTTTTGTCTTCTAAATGTTGTATGCAATATTTTGGATAGAACTAGTACACGGGTCGACCGGGACGGCGTAGTTTTTACGTATTTTTCCTATTTAAAATATGACCACACGCTGACAGCGTGTTACGGAAACAGCCCAAGACACTGGAACGGCTAAAAAGAGGCGCAGCATGCGAAACCGTCTACGTCAGATCGAGAAGGAAAGCGTGAGTAGCGTTTCCCCAAATGTTTTCCCTGAAGCTTCCTATGGAAACTGATTGTATTTCGTGCACTGCTACGAGCCTTACCTTACTTTCCTGTCCCATTTCATTCGGGGGCCAATTTCTTTCCAATACGGAAAGACGGTTTTTGCGGTTTTGATTGAGAATGTTTGAAAATAAACTATATTTATTAAGCCGACTGTAGTAACGAGAAACACTACAATGAACAATCACCATCACACAGCTGGCCCCCACCAGAGAGCGGCCTCCTCGGCGGTAAAGGTGATCGGCGCACCCTGTTTACCATACCGATCTATGAGATAGAAAGAGAGAGAAAGAGAGAGGAAAGGATTACACTGTTGGTACGGGAAGCGTTCGCCGGCTTTTTCGCACCCTTACCCAGCCGCCGTTTTCGGAGATCCACGCGACGGGCTCGTTCTCGATCACGTCCGCTACGCCCACCGCCAGCTTTGGCAGGTAGTACAGGTTGCCCACCCTTTGGCAGGCCGCCGGTGATGGCAAACAGGGACACCACCTTGCTCACGCCTTGAAGATGTCGCGGGCGATCGCGTTCAGGAGCACCGGAACCGGTTCCGGTGTTTTCAGCTTGCCGCGCTCGAAGGGCGTCAGCTAACGCGTGATTCCGGTGTAGATCCACGGGTCCATCCGCTCCAGCTCCTCGCCCTCACCAGGCTTCCCATACCGCTGCTCGTTGCTCCTCCGCTTCCCGTTGGATGAATGGTAAAGCTCGCACCAGCTGAATTTGGTTTCAAATGCTAGTTTTGGAGAAATAGTGAAACAGATGACGAACAGACAACATTTTTATATATATAGATTATGGACAAATAGACAAGCCTTGGACTGATTGTATCACTCTGAAGTTCGATAAAATGAAAAGTATACTTTTCTAAAACTCTTGGCTTGGAAATAAGATAATTAGATAAAGTGTACCGGTAAAGTTATAAAAAAAATGTCAGGTCTTCATTATTGTAAAAAAGTAGACAAATCTGTAAACTGAGGAAGGCTGCAAGGATTCTTGGTCGGGAAAATAGGATCCAATCAAAACCTAGCATTGCCGCAAACGAAAAAAGTCAACAAACGCAGCAAACTTAAGAAGATTATAGATTTTATGGCACGGTCAAGCTTTACGCTTTTTATAGCATCGACGCTTTCCGCTTTTCAAAGCAAAAGGAGGAAAACTCGGCTATGATGACAGGGTAATTCTGAATAACAACACTTTGAAGAATGTTTTCTTTGATTAATATCTGTTTCAGAATGTGCGGCGCGTCCAACAATTGTATTTTATTCAATTTGTGGCAAAATGCTACTACACTTAGTGCTTGGTTTATGTACTTGTCATTTTATGTACTAAGAAGTGCTTGGATGCGATAGGAAAGAAAGGTCAAGAAAGGAAAAACATTCAGCATAATGCTAGCCGCAACAACTACGGATCGCCGTTCAATTCGCCATCAACGTACCGTTCCACTCGTCCACCCCCAAGAGGACAAATGTGATTGAGTTATCCAAAATTGTCATCCTCATTCCCAGCCCCGTTACCGGCGGACGGACGTTTCACCGGTTGGCGCCGGCGACATGCAGCCTGAGCCATGTTAACCTAATCTGATTGCCCCGATGGTTGTGGCTCGAGTCGCCACGGCCACGGCCACCGCGTGATCTAGATTATTTTTCGACGAAACGCGCAAATTATCAGATTGTCAGAGGAAATCTGGTCGCCGTGTGTCGTGCATTTTCCTACCCTCACCCCAAGCTCTTCCGTGACTCCGCGACATTGTGTACGCAGGCTAGATGTGCGGCGCAGAAAACAATGCAATTTACTGCGTCGCAGCCATGAAGGAAGGTCATGGGAAGCCAGGGGCGACAGCAGAGCTGCTGGCAGGTGAAGCTGCAAGTGGTGGTGCATATGTGCATCCGCAAACACCGGTACGTGTGCTACCGATTTGACACAGATTTCGGTGGCAGTTCGGTCCGGGGGAAATGGAAAAAAGGTCTCTTAGGGCCGTTGTTGGGCGATAAACCGTTACAAGACGACTGGCAAATGGCGTTGGCCAACTTCGCTGCCATTTAAGCGAACAAAAACATTACAAAAAATTGCCATTCTTTGCCTCTTTGCCTGGCATGGATTTAGAAATGCCGAAACCGAACCGAGCACCAGCCGATCGGGGGGTTCGGTATGTGCAACTTGTATATCTAGAAAATGCTGCCGGTATTTTTTTATTCAGTTTTCACCTCAAACGGCTACAAAGTGTACCAGTTTTCGAGCTTTTTCTTTTCGTTCTGAGGTTCGCTTGGGAACCCCACGGGCTGGTGGGGGAGGACTTCACCAACAAAGCTGCACCGCGCACGCACCAACAATGCGCAATTAACCGTCTCGCCGCGCCCGCCCAGACCGAGCCGATCGAGCGGAGAAAGAGGCGAAAGAAACGAAAGTGAAATATAGTGCTGAAGCGAGCAAGAAAGGCAGTGCATCAACAGATTGTTAGAAGAGAGAAGGAAAAAAAATGAAACATCATAAACATGAAACTACTAAACTCGGAGAGGAAAGCTCCAGCCAGTCGAACATAAGCGGAGCAGCGACCAGAAAGGAAAAAAGGCAAAGCAAACAAACAGACCACCGCAACACACGAGCGGCGAAAAAGAAAAACGTATCGAAAAGATGTAACCAAATGTTGAGAAAAGCGCCACCATTTCAGGCGGCGGTCTGAGCAGTCCGGCCCCCGCCACCTGGGCCGACGACGACGACCGACGGGCATTTGCCAACGCAAACAGCAATCAATAACTGGTCATCGGCCAGGCTGCCAAACTGACCGTCGATAATCGCTCCGATGTGCATAAAAACAGGTGGAACGATTAATGAAACTGCACCCGGACTACAAATAGACGGCCCCAGTCCGGCCCGGTCCGGCCCGGCGCGGCCAAGCAGCAGCAGCAGCGGAGCTACAACAGAAAAAAAGGAGCAAAAAGGAAAAACCGCAACATCAATCTGGGCAAATCGTTTGAACTAAACTCGAACCCAAGACCTACGCCGGCCAGCGCAAGTTGCGTGGACGCGCGTCCCTGTCTGCTAATGATGCAGTTGCGCAACCTCTGGGTCTCCGCCGTAGCAGGGGTCAAACCAATTAATGGTCACTTACCCTTACAGCAACCTTTTTGATCTAGTCTAGCCGCATCCACTGCGCGTGGTTAACTATCTAAACAGAAATAAAAAGGGCACACCTATCCATGGTTCTGCGAATATTTAAATTGATGGGCAACAAGCACTAAACACTACGCACTGTGTAGCGAACGCATTTATTGGGTTTCGTTTTGCATTTTTACTTGACGATAGGGCGCATTTAATGCGATACCTTGAGCGAGAAAACGACGAAACGACTTGGAACTTGGAATAAGTTTTCATACATTTATTTTAAACCCAATCAAACGGGCGATCAGTAGGAAAATATATGTATGCTGCATAAACACATTATAACAAGATAGTATCAAAGAAGTGCCCAAAAGAGAGTTAGCTTTAATGTACGTACGGTATGTAACTGCTTGCAATCGCAGCTTCAATAAAGAAATTTAAGTAGAAAGGTAACAAAATAAGAATGGCACATATTGAGGTAAATAAACAAAGTTCCAATAAAACAAAGGTGAAACGGTCCTAATTAGTTGTTAACACATAACATAAACACTTAAACATTGAACACACTTGAAAATGCAGTAAAGGAATCTCTACATATTTTTATTAGAAGTAATCAACGTCTTAACGCTACACGTTTCATCCATCTCTCGGCCAAATTGTGGAATCCCTTCGAATTAAACTTTTTTTTTGTTTCGGCGACCCAGTTTTCGGCATCTTCAAAATCAGAAAAAGGTTCCTCTGAAACTGCATGTCCCATTGAAGCATAAAGGTGGCAATCTGACGTTGGCAGATCCGGAGATTACAGAGGGAGTGATAACGTTTTCAAGGGTTTTTATTGCGTTTTTCACAACTTAAGCTGTATTGTCATGGTGTAATATAACTTCAAGTACACTCCGATCCATTTCACTGCATCAGGATGGTCGTTATTCTACAGATCGAAACCACCAAATTTGAGTTATCGAAACCGCTTCTCACATGTAATCACTGTTTACTATAAGCTGTTCACCAAACGATATGCTTTGACCACTTTTTCTTCAAATGAAGAAGCACAAGTAGCGATTGCCGCAACGAAATACGAATTTAATACGCTGAAAACCCAAATTACTTCATTTTTTGTAAAGTAACACTACTTTTAAAGCTCAAAGTAAAATGAAAAAATGACGGCCATCCTGTGGATAACGGAAAAATGTTTTTGTTCAAACATTGTTTCAATGTTTCTGTTAATTTGAGTGGTGTCTTTCTACATACTCAAAGGTTCATGAATGGTCACATGTTCTCAATGGTTTGGATGGATGGCAACGATGTCAATAGCCTAAAACCTTGATGTCATCAACCAAAATGTACTGCATGACTACTTCTGCTTGTGAATTGCTGCACTATCCTGTTTTACGGTGCAATCTTCCTCAATAATACTTATAGAAGAAAAACAGCTGAGAAGCAGCATAAAGTCCTGTGAATTCTTGACCGTGCGTTCCTCAGCCTTAATTTTGCATTTTGAATATGAAATCGTGTAAAAATTTATTCCTTTATTACTCACAAATAACAAAATCTGCTCTAGTTGCTTTATTGCCATGCAAAACGAAGGAAATTAGTGTGAAAAGCTGATAAATGTCATTTAATTGTTGTAATTTTGCTCTTAGAACCTCAAACTAAAAATCAACGTCTCAAAAGAGCGATCTTCTTTTCCCTGTCCACTGTGATAAGGAATGCATCAAATCGAAGGACTGCATAGAGCCTTGCTGCCCAGCCTCCAAAATATCGATCGTACATTTTCAACTCATTCACCAGGTATATTGACAGTACACAGGTATGCTCTTCTGAGCTATGCGTAATATTCACTCACTCAGTTTTCTGAAACAAGGCTTAGCACCCTATGAGAAGTATACTGAAGAAGCTCTCCACATCCTACATCCTACATCGCGTCATCTGCTGAGTTCCGTCCTTCCGCGGGCCTCTGCAGAATGCAAAATTTCTTGAACTAAGCCAAACCGCTATATTACACCGCACTGCAGACGTTTGCTTCCCAAAACTAGTTTGTAGCGTAATCGGCGCTATCGAAACAGTAAAAATTCATCACCCTGTTCGGGCGCTACGCAAGCAGCAGGAAGCGGCCATACAATTACGAGTGTGAACGAGAGCGGGAAGGAGAGCGCGATAGGTACATTCCTTGGTGCAGAATCATGGTCAGTAGAGCGCCCGATAGACCGCGGGGGCCTGCCCGATTGGCGAGCGTTTCGCGAGAAGCCCACGACCCCCGGGGGAGCCTCGCAAGGCTGAGGAATGTGGGAAGCCGCGGCGAACGTAGCATAGGTCGCGATCACGCAAGTGGATCCCGTGCGGTAGCACGGGTTGGAGGGGGGATGCGAATCCAGCCTTCTTCCAGGCGAGAGGCGAAGATTCACCCGAACCATGGGGGACCGAGACGTAGCGGTTCGTGGGTTCCTCCGTGCAACGGTTCCAGAAGGAGGCCACCTCGTTCGGACACCGGGAGCAGCCGGCGAACACGGGCGGCGGCCGTGTATGGTCGGCGCGGTTATGTAAGGTGCGCATCGCCCGGGCCGGGGCGGTTGCTCCCGAGGGCGAGTCCGGTCCGGACTCGCGAGCCGGCTGACCTCGATTGCGTTTCGGGTCGGTCAGCCGGGACGCCGGGACGCCGGGCCGGTTCCTTCGGACCGAGGGACCAAACAAATGAGATCTTGATTGAATTAGGTGCAGCATGATGCACGCCGACCGTTGCATTGGCACCTCCTTTTCGCGCGGCCGCGGCCGTTTCACACGATCACTGGAGCAAATGCGCAATGGATCGGAATGCCACCGCTTCAGTGCCACCCCGGACCGACCTCGGCTTGACCCCTGCTTGCCATGCCGGAGCTGGACGTGGCCATTATTACGCGCGCCCCTCGGCACTCTCGGCAGAAGCGCATCCAGGAAGTGGTGAATTATTAATGCCCCCACATTTATCATGCGACTGCGCCGACAGCGAACGGAACCCTCCCTCCGTGCGCCACCTTCACCCCCGGGGAAGATCCGATCTGGGAGCCGTCGGTCGCCTCGCGAGAAGGCGATCGAAGAAACAAATCCTCCGGAACCGAACGGACAACGGTACACGCCGACGGTGGCGCGATGGAATTGCTCTGCCGGGCCCAACCCACGGGACGCGGTCACGGCCCTCCGGAAAAGGGCGGGCGAAGCAAAAAACGCACCTTACACATTTTCACTTTTAATTTTCCCATTTAACGCCGGCGATACCGGGAAGTCGTCGGAATCGCTGATGCACCGAAGCGCAGGGACCCCCGAGTCTCCCCGGTTTAATGGAGCGATAAGGCGCTGCCTCTGTAACCTCTGCCGATGGGCTCGGGACCCGCAGTACCGCAACCGGTACCGTTCCACATGTGGCGGCGTGGCTGCATTATGAATCATTAGTTTCAGCCCCGATGCCCCGATGTCAGCTGAGCTGGCCGGCCGGTGGCCAGTTCTGTTGCCTTATCCCGAGCGAGCTGCGCAGGTGCCGATGCCATCTGACCGCCTTTTGCTTTGTTTCAGATTTGCGCCCCGCGAAGACCCGCTAATGTGCTGCCGGCATCGTTATGTTTCAGCACCGTTTTATGCTCGGTTCAGTAGCCTCACACGGATCGATTGGGCTTGTTGCAGTACATGTTTAGCATGGCGTTTGGCAATGAGTGGCGAAAGATTAAGTTTAATCGTAATGCGATTAAACTGCCGACCAACACACGCCCTACAAGCTACATTGGTTGTAGTCCGTTAACGTAGACGACACTTGGCTTTGATTTCTGATAGACTTTCGGTTACACAAGTTTTGACCACTTCCGGAGATAAATCCGCAGTAAGTGGCTTGGACCTTCGTGAAGTTTGATCAACAATCGTACTGTCAACGGCATATTCAAAACTAATCCGTGAATGGCGAGATCGTCCAACAGCTATGGGACAGGATAGGGATAGGATTGAAAGAATTACAGGCAAATGCCTTTCGGCGTAGCTCATTCCGATTGTCACTTGGTTCTGTTATCAAATCAATAGCGATCTATAGCTGATTCAACTAATTTTGTTATGAGCAAGGAGTTCGAACCCTGACACAAATAATTTTCATCTTACTTTTATGGGTAGCTCGTCACCATTGATAAGAATAATGTATCCAATTTAAGAGAAACATATGAAAATGATTTAGTAGTTCAAGTGTACTTATTTCGTGGATTTGTACTGCATTGTGCCAGCGATGTAAATTTATTTTAAGAACATGTTCTGAATTATTTGAAGTTACTTTTTATTTGATAAGGCAGATACTACGCTCACAAAGCATATGTTATTAAAGGCCATGTAAATAGGCAATTTACCCAACCCGAAGTGTTCATCAAGTTTAGATTAGTATTGCAAACCTGATGATAAGTATGATTCGGGTTGTTCCGTATTATGAAATAAAAAAATGAGGCATTGTCCAAAACAGACCTTTAAAGAATTTCGATTCAAAACTCACAATAGTAGTGGCCGCAGGAGTTCTGCTACTTAGTAAACTTTATTTATTCGAAATGTACTAAATAATTAGTTCCTTTTTTATTTCAGAAATTAATTTCCGAAATGCCCAGTTATGCCTAGTCCTGGGTTCCTTCATTTTGCCGTAGACCAATTCTTTAAGACCTAACTTTATTCATTTAACTAACTTGGAAATTCCTGATTCCAAATTAAAAAAAACTACTCCTTTTCCCGGTTCCCGTAACGAACTCGGTTCCATACCAATGTAGATGGAAGCACACCCTAAGATGGAAGTTAACTGTAGCCTCTGAAATGCAGATGTAGATCCAAATATGTAGCAGTAGAGCATAGTGAGCTCTGCTGCTTTTATTGCTGTCTTTTAACAAGTGTGCAAGGAACTCCGAGAACTAGTGAAGCCTGAAACGTTGCCTATCAAACGAATTGATTGTTTAACACAATCAGATCCGTGTTGCAGACGTATCAGGCATCTATCGAAAAAGCGCCGATGCATCGTTCGAAGATGTTGCAAATATTGCTCCAGCCGTGAAGAAACTGTTGCAGCAGCGGCGTATGATAACCCTACAAACGCGTTTGCTCAATAATAGCCGACACTTGACACACGAGTGCTGCCCAGAGACGTCATCAATGCCCAAGGAAATCCACCGTTGCAAACGGCATTCAAATGCGGCGATGAAAGTGAAACACTCGTTCGCACCGATTTTGCCACTTTTTGTCATTCGACACCTCAAGGCGAACTCGTCGGGCCATTACACGATACGCCTGACGAAAGACGACTGCCTGATTTTAGCCACAACCTCATCAGTTACCGAGCGCCATCTAATCACTTCGATTGGGTTCCGATCACACATCTGTGAATGTCGCTAGGCTGCGATGAGCGCATGAAATGGGAGCCCCCGGTTGCCCTCGGAGTTGGGTTTCCACCACGACGGGCACGACACGACGTGATGACATGATTACTTTCGACATTTTCCCGTTGGCAGCGTTGACCTCTCGCGGGCGCCGTGGACATCCTCCCGGGACGGCACGATCCCGTTAGCCGGCTGGCGATGAATTTTAGGCACAGGAAATGGAGCGGCATAAAACATAAAGCAAAGCTGTGTTCTAGAGCCCCACTGAACCGTGTTGGTCCTAGAACAGCGCCACCGGCAGCAGACGGCTCGCTCGGGATAAAGCTAACCTGAATGTGGCCACAATTTTGCTCCGAGATGAACTAGGATAAGGAGTAGCATTCCGGCAACGCGAGTGATCGCTTCATCAAGCGCTGGCGCGATCCCGAAGACAACCCGGCGGCTGGCTGCTGATCCACTGAACCCGTTGGACCCCTTAATTGGGTCCCATTAGCTTCACTTAGCTTTTGGTTTATTGCTTTGCGGGCCACCAGTCCTCCCACACGCGCCCGTGCCCGTGCACAGTTCCTTCCTGGCTCCGGTGTCCTTCCGCCGCGCCGCTCTGGTGCGCGTGCCTTCGCCACCGAGTCGGTCGGGGGGCAAATTCTGCCAACGAAAGCCACCCAAATTGTGTTCGCCCTCTGGTCATCGCCATGACCGCCGACCCAGAGGCACGCAAAGCACGTCTTCCTCGCAGAAGACCCGGACGAAGATGACTATCACGGAAAGGCCATCTGGCGGGAACATATCGCCAGCGATTTGTTGTTGACTCGCGGTGGTGGGCCAGCGTTCCGGACACCCGAATCGTGCCCGGACTTAAAATGTCTTCACCCAAACCTGGGCAACTCCAGCGAAGCTCCGGTACATTCCCGGTGCCCCATGGAAGACGATGAAACATACCGGAAGGAAAAGGGCTAATGGGGCATCGGGTTAAGAGTTATGGTCGATTTATCATCAATGAAAGCGTGGCATCGCTGCTCGTCGGCTATGGCCTGGTCGTGCACTGGAACCAAACTGACGAAACTATTATCATACATAAGGGGCTGAGCCTTAGAAGCCGATTCTACGGGACCCTCTTGCGTTACTTGCGATAATTGGGTACCGGCGTTTGGGCGATACCGGTTGGCCTATTGATTAATTGGGTTAAATGGGAAAATCGGGAGTTGCCGAAGAAGTAGGTTCCAGTACGGTTCCTTTCATTGCCCTTCATTGGAGCATTAGGACTTTTAATGTTGACCGACTTTCGGTCGAGCCTCGTTAGCACATGCAACGGTTCGGTTCAGAATCTTATGAAACAAATGCATAAACTAGCAACAACAGCTTTGCCGTACAGGGTTTGAACTGAAGCCTTTCGCATTGATCGATTGAAAAATTGGCGCAACGTAGAGGGATGATCTACGGACGAACCACAAATGTAACTTGCAGCAGAACCAAATTCAATCCAATTCTTTATGAATGAGAAAACACTAAATAAAGAATGGTCCACTTAGAATCGGGAAAAGTTGTAGGTTTTTCAAAAGCAGCGCCTCTGGTGGTCAGATTTCAGTTTGACAGTTCTGACAGTTATGTCTTCAGTAAACATTCGACTTTCAGTGCTGAAAGTTTCATCTTGGTACGCGAAGTGTATAGAAACTTCTGCTTACAGGAACTCGAAAGAAGAAACATAATTCAGCACACTCACGTCAAGAACCCATCCGTGGTCTGCTTTAAAAATTGCAAAATCAACTGTATATGCTGTGCTCCACCGTTTCCGAGAACGCAATACCGTAGATCGAAAGATTCAGAGTAGACGTCGTAGTGGAACATACGCCTGGTAGCTGAATGCGAAGGTTTTGAGATCAATCAAGGCAAATCCTGGACTTTCGGGTTGGGATATTGCAATAAAAATATGGTGCCAGCAGAAGTACTGTCCGGAGGATCTGTCTACGAAGAGGGTACTGCGTTCTTTCCTTGCATGTAAGCATCCAAACAGGATACTTAAGCAAAACCTAGTCGCTTTAGCGATGCACTAGAAAGTTGTACGAGAAGGTTCTGACTAGGTAAAAAATAAAGCATTTAAGGTATTGCAAGCATTTGAGGTAAATGCTTGCTTATGGACGACGAAACATACATGAAAAAGGATTTTGGACAGCTTCCTGGACCAAAATTTGATCTCGCCACGGCACGGGGAGATGTCCCCTTTCAAGTTCAAATTTGTATTCGCAATAAAAGCTTGCACGGAAACTAATGATCTGGCAAGGTATTTGCACCTGTGGATAGAAACCAAGGTGTTCATCACAAACACGACGATGTACAGGGCCCGGTTACACAAAGACCTGGTTAAGTTTTGGCCTCATTTGGCAAGCTGCCATTACAGCAGGAGGTAGTTCAGTGGTACCGTGACAATAAAGTGGATTTCATCGCAAAGGATATCAACCCACCAAATTGCTCTGAACTCCGCCCAATCGAAAGTTATTGGGCAATAATGAAAACGAAGTTGAAGAAAAGTGGGAAGGTAATGCGGGATGCTGCAGAGATGGCGAGAAATTGGATTAAATTAGCCGCTGAGGAGAACCAGAAGATTATGCAGAAAATAATGGCGCGCATTCCACAGAAAGTTCGCGATTTCATCGGACAACCAACAAAATAAATTGATGCAATTTTTCTCTTAAAGTACAATAAAATACCTTCATTGTGACACCTTTACATGTTTCCTAAGTCAAACCAACCCTGAGATAGAGCTAATTCAATTGTTTCCGATTCTAAGTGGATCATGCTTTAATATGGATAACTCATATTTCGCCCCAACACTCATTGGATAGAACAACTCGAAGGACTCGAAGTGACGAAAAACTCGATGGATGATGCAAAAATAATCTGACAGCTCAAGATAAAGCCCGAAAGGCAGCTAATTGTCTACCATGCACACCATGCGGTGGCTGGCGGCCATAAATTGTCCCACACTGTTGGAGCTACCCTACTACTGACAGACTAGACTGACTCCAAATGTAATTGCCGCAAATATCTGATTTCCAATTGAGTTAAAAAAACCTGAGACAGCCGCGATTGGCGCGCTGATAGTCTACACAGCAACCTGAGAGCTATGAGTAATGGTACTCGATAAACATCTGTCCACCGCGCGGACCGAGCCTCACCGGGGCATCCACTTTCGGATCCGTGGAGGCTACAATTTTCAGCCATCAGCGCATGCCGCTGGCGGCCAGTGCTTTCGTTTCGGCCACTCGAAGTCCTTCTTGGGACAAGGCGGTGGGGCCACTTTTTGTGCCGGCGAACCAGTTCAGTGGCACCTCGTTGCGACGCGTGCACCGGCGAGGTTTTGCAGGACAAGTTCAACTAGTTCGGAAGGTTGAAGCTCCACACACACCGAAAGGGGTGGGGGCTTCCAAGGACACGCGCCAGGCGGTACGCTCTACGTAGCTCCAGTCCAGATCTTGAAGGACTCTGTCAAGGGGGGCCTCTGACTGTTGAAAGTGAACCAAAGTGGACACCGTGTTACCATTTACGGGCTTCCTGCAGGGGTGTGTTATTATGTTGATCTTAACGTTGCCACTCGGGAGCATAATGAGCGTATGAGCGATGATAAAAACCGAGTATCAGAACCCGAAGAATCCTGGGAATGCCTGCCATGGGCAAGATCAAGTTCAGTGAGGGCCACCGCACGTACGGCTTCTCGGAACGCACCTCACTCTTCACTTTCGCTGATGTTTCGCCTGCTACCAAATTGCGGATCCGGTTCATCAACACGTTGTCGGCTTGACCATCGCTTTCGGGCTCATCAAGCTTGACCGACGGGAATCGCTCGTGCTAAACCGATGCCGCATTTGGCATTTGCCCCCTCCGATGCAACATTCATAAGCTACCGGAGCAGCATAAATTTGCCTACATTTGGCTACGGCGCTCCACCCATGATGCCCGATGATGAAGCTGTGCCGCTGCTTTGATTTAGGTGAAAGTGCATCATCTAGCCGCTAATAGTGCCGCCGCTAAAGATGGCCCGGGCCCGGGAAACGTCGGGTAAACAAAAACCGCAAGGCTCGCCAGGTGGCCCCACTGCGCAGCATCGACGTCAATGGAACACGTTCGCCAACCCCAAAAAAAAGAAGCCGAGGGGAAACAACAGCTAACGCCGAGATGATCCGCGCGTGGCTCTTCCCAGGCCGCCGCCGCCGGTGACCTCAAGGAGCCTGGCCTGGCACTGTTCCGATGGGCCAATGGAATGTTGCTAAATGTCACTTCCTGCCAGACAGCCGCAGGGTCTCGGGAGTCGCCGCTCGTGGATTCGTGATTCGCGCGCAGCTCGTTCGCCGACCGGCGAAAGAAAGTTGTATATTTTTCGGTGCACAACACGCCAACGACGACGACGACGACGTCGACTCCGGGGACTTTAAATGCCATTAAACGGCTTTTCCCTCATTACTCATCGGCGGAAAATGCCGCCGCTGATAGCATGTATCATCCCGCGATGGGAGTCGATCCTGACTGCCATCGGATGGCGAAAAAGCGAGGGTGACGGCGTGTTTCCGGACAGGACTTGAGCGCTTCGGTGACTTAGCTCAGAATTCAATTACCCGAGGTCCCGAGCACCAGCTTCCGATGGGGGCACGCACCGAGGGAGGAAACAGAAAACAGTGGCAACCCCGAGAAAAGCCGAAAGACCACGCCGCGGTGGCTGTATCATATTGTGTACATGATTTATTAACAAAACCCCCTAAACAGGCTAACTAATTGATTGTGCCAACACAGTCACCGGAGAGAAAATGGTCCCCGACAGTGCCACAGTGGAAAATGGTGGTGGGAAAATTGGCTAGAAATCAAACAAACGCCCGCGGTGGCGGTAAAAGTGACAACACCGGGCCGGCGGGGCAGCATATTTTACTCGGTGAAATCTTGGCGTCTCCGGGATCATTGTTGACTTTCGATTCGGTGTCATTGTCGCACCCGGTGCGACTTTATTCTGCCGCCGGTCTGCCGCCGTTTTCCTCTGCTCGCCCGCAAAAGCGAAACCAGGCGTCACTTTCGAACCGGTGGGATCGCCCCCTAATTAGAACCGAAGAAAGTGGGTGATAAAAGGAAAATCATTGCCCCCGCCGGCCGGGGTCTCTAATAAATACGAGGCCGCCTTCATAAACTAGGTGCAATTGTTTGGGGTGTTTTGAACCTGAAAATTGGGGACACATCGGGTCTTCCGTTCCTTCGATTTCGGGGACCACGCGTCACGATATCCGCGGACACTCTTGCCCATCGCGGACGCCAGCATTTTCTTCCGCCTGCTTTAATAGGGAATCATTTTTTCCATCAAGTCCCTTCAGCGAAACAGTCAATTTTCTCGTGGATCGCCGTGATCGCTTCGGTGACTTTGAGCACACACGAAAGTCATCGCCTAGCCATCGCCGACAACATGGCACCGCGGGCATTAGCGACGGTTTCGTTCCGATTTGATGCGTCGCACCGCGGCCTGCGCCTTTGTGGAAGTATTTAAATTTAATCCATCACTTTCCCGACCCGGCCAACTAGTTAGTCGGCGGTAGTGGCTTCCTGGTGCCGTGGCTGACCGGCCGGTTCGCTTCATTTTTGCACTCCAAGGTCTTGGGCCCGCATTTTCATGCAGATGAGCTCAGCTAAAGTGTCACCGAATGTCACACACCGGACAGAACACATGGCCGATGGGCGATGAATATTCAAAATGCTGATTCGGATCCGGTTGCGATCGGCGTGCGATTCGGGTTCGTGCCTTTTTGGAGCTCATCAACTTTGGCACATCATCGCTGCGGTTCGTCGGTCAGCCGGTTCGTTCGATGCCGGGCGGGATGCCAAGAATTTGAAACCCCCCCCCAAAAAGGGCCTACGCACTGGAAAAGAAAACTGTTTGTCTCCCCCCAGGTGGGTTACTCTATGGGCCGCGTTTGTTTGCTCGATCACTTACTCACCGAAACACGGCGGCGCGCGGCCTATTCTCACGCGCTCAGTGAGATTGCCTCCCATCCGGTCGTTGTTTGCTTTGGGAAGAAAGTATCAACACGCGTCGCGTCGCGTCAGCGCATTAGCAAACAATTATCCCACCGGTAACTTCCATAATGTGCAATCATTACTCGTACCTCTCGGGCTGAAGAGAAATCAGAAACGCACGAAAGATGCGAAGGGTGTGTAGTTTGTGTCTTCTCAACACTGAACCTGTAAAACGTTACGATGCAAGAGAATGCAGGGTTCCTTCGTCAAACAAGGGAGTCGGTTGCAGCAAATCCAATGCTGAAGCTCAGCAGCCTCTTCGCACCCATTCATACGCCTTTTGCGGTAGAAAAAGGAACCAAAACGCGATCGATCGAATCACACTGCCCCGGCCGACCACCATTCATACGCGCGTCCGACCGACACGGAGATTTCCAGTTTTCGTCGATCGCTTTCTCGATCGCATCTCACGCGCGCCGCACTCTTTCACTCACGCGGCTCTCGCAGTACACGATCAGATCTCCTGCTCATCGCCGCACTATGGGACGGAATTCGTATTGGATAGGGGAACATATTTGGTTTTAGGAAGAATCGACAGATCGAGGGGTCTGTAGTATTATATCCGATGAGCCGATATTTTATGTACCGTAGCAGGTACTTTAAACCAACTATAAAGCACTAACGGTTTTTTTATATGTATCTGTACAATATGTTTCTAATTAACTTCTTTCTGCCAACTAATGATTTTCAAGATATTCCCAAGTCTTCTTTATCTACTTTAAGAACAGTCCATTCACGATCAGGATCTGAACATATTCTTTCACTATACCGACTATCTTTAAATGCATATGCCCAAAAAGTGACACATATTCAGTTAACCATACTGCACATAAAAAGGCATGCAAAGGAAAAATTCTATGCAAAAGTATATTCTGAGACAGGTATACTTAGCACTTGCAAAGCGGATATTCTGTTGTTTGAATACAAGATAGAAATTGTACCTAGTTTACCTAAATGATGGATAAGGCATAAAGTTCATAAAGTCAATACCATTTGTTTTGTATGGCTATTTCATAGACTACATAGAGACCAGGTGCCTTCACTGATGCATAGAAGTGTTTTCTTAAAATAAACCTGGCGGCCACGGACGATTACTAAAGATAGTTTAAAATTAACTAGACTTTAATTGTAATGCCTAGTTTAGGCGAAAGTACTCGAAACATTTTCTGGCTGTATCATCAAAGTTGAAAAACTGATTTTTTTTTCGCTTAGCTTTCTATACTAATTCTCCATAAAAATGTACAAGCATGACCAAACGTAAATATTTGATTATTTCGTATGAAAGAAGGATCCACTACCTTTCTAATGAAGTATAATATAGCTACATAACTGAAGCAGAACTGTGCCAACGAAGTGTGCTAAAGCAGTTGATAAAAGTTGATTTTAAAGAGCCATTTTCATCACTCTTTCGACTTTGACAGAAGAATTCTCGGAATCTACGCAACGCAGAAGGCTGAAAATTCGCGTTGGTCATAGAAAAATTATCTATTTTAGGGAAAAATATAACTGGTTTAGAAACTGGTTTATGACCACCTTTACCCCTTTAGTGCGCCGGTGGCTCACAACTCATCACCACGGTAAGCCTCTCGCCACACTGTGAACGAATTCGCACACGCGTTCTCTCACGCATTCCGCGCGATCCCTCTCACGCTCTCTCTCACTCTCTCTCCCCATGCTGCGATCCCGTCTTCAGCTATCTCCTTTCACCGCCTCGCGCGCTCACGCTCGCACGGACGCTTCCTCGCCTCACGGCATCTCGCTCCGGCGCGGCGCGTCAAGTGGATTCACACGATCGCCATTCGCGCTCTCGCGACCGACGGGGCCATCCACGATCGCACCGGCTCAGTTCCCATTTAGCGGTTCGAAGGTGTGCATCGTTCGCGTGCAGAGAGAGAAACGGAAGACGGATCGGCGATCGGCGGCGTGAAAGTGATGTTTTAGGAAAGTGACCGCTCGCGTCAAGTGCAAATTGGGATAGCGGCAGGCCAGCTCGCGGCGTGCGCGTGTGTGTAAGATTGGCCGAAAGTGTACGGTTCCTTAAAGGGTGCGGCCGCGGTGAAACAACCGGCTCCCGGTGACAGTGATTGGATTGAGCGATGGTGAACAACGGTGCCCCCTTCGCGCTGGCCGGTGAAAATAAGGGAATCGAGTGAGCGAATCGAGTGAAGTGTTTGTTTGGATTGTGAAGTTACAGAGCCCAGCATCATGGAGAAACAGGAGATCCGCTCGAAGCCGATCCTGAGCCCGACGCGCTCACTGGACGAGGGCTTCGAGAGTGACCCGGACCGCATCTCGACCGACTCGGAGCTGGCCACGGCCCAGCCGACGCCGGCTTTCGACGTGCTCCAGCGGACGGACCGCGATGGGGTGCAGCACACGCAGATTGCGCGCCGCACCGGACCGTCGTCGGAGTCGGCCGGTGGAAGCGCCTCCCCCCCGAAGGACAGTGGGCCGGAAAGCATCATCTGTCTGGAGGGCGAAATCGAGAAGGAGCTACGGACGAAGCTGGAAAAGACTAGCTTGGGGCGACCCCCGTCTGGCCTGCCGAAACTCGGAGCGGCCAGCGGAACCGGAGCGGCCAGTCAACAGATGCGCTACCGAAGGATCAAAACGCGAGCCCCGCCACCACCGATCGGCTCGTATAGCTACTACCAGAAGCGGTCCGCCTCGGTGGACTCGGTGAACCGGTCTACCGGCAACGGGTACGGGTTGGCCAGCCACCAACACCCGGACCAGCATCCGGGCGCAAGCTCGTTGAACCTTCCGCTCGATCTGGCGACGCCGGTGGTGGCGCCACCGGGCGATGTCCTGGCCGGGCGCTTTGTCCGCGTGACGGTCGATCCCCGAACCCACCCGCAGTACCTGCAGCACCTCCACCAACCTGCCTCGCTGAACCAGTACCGGCTGGCGTCGCTCTCGACGAACAACATCTACAAGTACTGTCACGGACCGACGCTGCCAATGACAGGCCACTACCACCACCAGCAGCACCATCAGCAGCAGCAGCAACCCCAGCACCAGCACCTTCCCGTCCAGCACCACCATTATCCGCTGCACCACCATCACCACCAAACGCAACTCGGAGGCTCCGGCGGCCAACAGGGGCAACCGGCGCATTCTATGCTCCACGGGCACGGCCACGGGCATCTCAGCTACATACCGACGCCGGTTGCGTCCGGCGGCAGCGTGGCAGCCGGCACCGGCGGCAACGGCACCGGAGGCAGCAATCGCAACAATTTATACTCATTACCACCGCAATACGGATTAGCGGCGGCCGCCGGTGCCCTCCAGCAACAGCAGCCTCCGCAGCAGCAGCAGCAGGCGCTGCACGGCCCCTCCACGTCCGGGTCGTCCTCGGCGCCGGGGGCCGGCAGCGGCGGCGGCGGCCAGCAGGCAGCCGGCAGGAATTATCAACATTTCAATCATGTTCCAGTTTGCTGGACCCAATCGATACCCAGACAAACGAGACGGTAAGCATCCACACGGGGTCCTGTATCGTGCTCGGAGTGCCTTGCACTTGACACTGCTCAGTTCGATGTGGCGCATACCGGCACGAACCGCGCCCGCGCCACCCGGATTGCATACCAAGTGCCAGGGCGGGCGGATCTGATTTCGGACCCGGGTCCGGGACCCGGTGCTAACCTAAATTTCGTGTGCACCGTTAGAGCGAGGTCGTACGTGACGGGGATCCCGGCCCAAGGCCTAACCGGATCACACCGTTTACACCGTGCTGCGAACTCGCTGGCCGATCGTCGTGGTCTGACGATTAACACCCGGCGTCGTTCCCGGGACTTGGGGTGTAAATGCGTTACACAATGGCGACTGACGGAGTGTCTATGGTTCGGGACGAGTGGTGAGATCACGAGTTGCCGCCTGTTGTTGCCGAGCGCACCGCTCGAGAGAGACGGTTCACGGAAAACAGCTAAATATTGATAATTCACTTAGCGCTTCCAGAACGCTCCATCTTGTTGACGCACTGGCCGCCGCGAATCCTCTCTGTCAATATTTTTGTCGCGAGCCCAAGAGTTTGGTCCCTATAGTGTGGCCCCAAACTCCGCAATCACGATCGCTCTGCCGTGGCGATTTACACGCTGAAGCCATCTCCTAATTTATGGTCAAGAAAAATGCGCCTTTCCATTCTATCGATGGCGATGGCACTCGAGGCGGCTCGCTGCTTAAGCAATCGTCTATTTTTGTCTATCTACCACCGTCTTTTTCTTCTTCTTCTTTTGTGTGCGTGTGTTGTTTCTAATCTTCCCAAAATCGTCACACCGCGAAGCGGCGTCAATACGCGCGAATCACCATACGAAAGACTTGAGCAAGCGACGAACCTCGCGGTTAGCCACTTTCGGTCCGGTGCGTGGCGGTGGCATTTTAAGAGCGGTACTCCGTCACCCGACCGGGTCGCCCGGTGCCTCCGTCATCTTCAAATGGCAATGCGCGACGTTTCAAAGCCCACGACCGAAAGGTTAAGCCGTACGGCGGATTAGGGCACACATCCGTGCCGATCATCGCTTAGCTAACTAGCGATCATCGGCCGGTCGGCGACACACTCGAATCCTGCGAAGCGAATCGTAGCTGCTTCTAAACATCCATTTCCGCTTTTTCGACGCTTTTAAATCCCAGTGTACCTGTACATAATTGGCCAACCCATCGATTTGCACTCTCGATCGGCGCGCAAGTACCGCCGAGCGGAACGTAAGGTGATTTCCTGTCTACCCACGCAAGCGTCTCTGCTCCTGCGCGGCCACTTCAGGCTTCCCACGATTCCCAGGTGGTCGTGCTTTCGATCGGGTGATTTGTGTGAAAATCAGAGCCCCCTAAACGATATGTTTATTCGGGCCCCGCGCACGGTCCGTATCCCGTAATCGGTGTGTTCCTGTGTGACTGGCCACCCTTCCAAACGTTCTTCCCTCAAGGGCACCTTCCCAGCAAGCACTGTAATTGCCTGGCCGCACGTTCGATTGCTAAGGCCCCGGCCGCTCTTGGCGAACAATTCGCCTTGGCCAGCGTCATCCGCCAAGATCCGCCGAGCAGGGAGCGAAGAGAAATGGCCGAAAGCGCAAACAACTTTTACTTTCACGGCCCAAAGAGCCCGCGGCGGCACATGTTGCGGTAGGCAGCCGGCCCGACCCATCCGCAGGCAGATGGAGTGAAAATTGTACAATAATTCAAACAACGCATCAGTCACTCATACGGATCACCCGTCGATCAGCTTCACTGGCCAGCCAGCCGGCCAGCTAGCAGAGGCAGCATCGCGGGCATGTTAATGGGTCCGTACCGATGGCACGAAAGACGCGTTGAAACAAAAAACATAAAAAGCACAATCAATCGAAGAGATACGCGCCGATCCATCTTCTAATGCGCGTGCGCGTTGGCCGTTTTTTCGTCCCCCCATCCATCCATCCGTCCGTCCGTCCGCTCGGTCGCGGACTACTGGGGCTACTGGGGTTTCCCTTCCAATTGTTCAATTTACAACAATAACCTGGATTTCACCGAGCGCACGCGTAGAAGGAACGCGAAGCGAACGCGACTAAAAGAGCTAAATCACCAGCCTGAGCCTGAGCCTGAGCCTGAGTCTGAGTGGACGCAGTGCGCGCATTAGCAATCGGACCGCACCGTACTGGCCCGGCTCGAAAAAAGAAATCAAAGTACAAAACAAAAAAACGGGGCGTACTACAAAAAGGCGCACGTCTCGAAAACTCGATCAAGTGAATGAATTATGCGATGCTTGCCTGTGGCTGCTTTGGGGCGCGTGTTTCCAAAATGGCGCACGACGGCGTAGAACGACAAAATCGATCGATCGGGCGATAATCGGCCGTGAACCGGTGCGAGGATGCGGTTCCTCGACGATGACGCACCCGACCCGGAGGAAACTGATCCGTGTGGAAAAGCCCATTACGCGCCCATTTCCGAACGCACCCCCCGCGGCGGCTGTTGATTGTGCGAAATAAAACGACCACAAAAAAAGGTGCCGGAAAGGCGCATCCAAAATAGACGTTTTCCTCTCCGTCTGTGGGGTTGGTGTAATGGGAAAAAGTGAAACCGTTTGGGCTACCTGATTTTCCGATCACTTTCGTTTTCGGTTTAGGAGATGGCAAGATCGACACCGAAGATCACGGTCTCGATCTTCTTGTGCGCGGCGTCAATTAGGGAGGAAGTTCACCGTTATTTAGAAATTATTTGGTTTGGTTTCGGTTTCGGGTTCGTCGCTTGTGCTTTACTGGCGGAGAGCAATCTTTCTAAATCCAACACACCGCTCCTACTAAAATACCAATCCGGATGCGGACATCCGAAGTGGAAGAATCAGACAACCCTGCTACTGTGGGCCGAAAATAACGGGAACTACTTGTCTTCGATTTTCGTGGTGTCCGGAAAGAGACTGGATTTGTGGAGAGACAATTCTTAGTTCAACTTGTATAGTGATGTTAACATCACATTTTCGTGATCAATTCGTGATCATTTCGGCACAAGTTCCTAGATCATTCCGCAACCACCGTAGTCGCCTGACTTAAGACTTCGCTAAACTCAAGAGGACGTTCCGAGGTCACCTTTTAGTCAGTCGATAGGTCGAGATAGGAGCCGAAACGAAGCATGCGTTGAAGGCTATTCCGAAAAAGAACTTTTTGGACTAAGGTGAGCTGCGTAGAGTAGGAATTGCTTTAAAGTTGACATAGATTTGGAAGAAAAAAGAAAGATTTTTCGCGTTATAAGCGAATTCCCGCGAATGTTTTGGCCACAGTAGTATATCTTTGATATTAGTTATCAGATCGTGTTGGAAACATCGTTTACAGTACAACTTTAACCGCAGAACAGTATGAACCAAAAAAACGCGCTGCAATTGTTCGGTTCTTCATTCAAAATAACTTTATCAATCGTCATCATGTCTGACGAGGTTGAGGACGAGGTCTGACTCATTTTTCATTAAATAAAGACATAAATAATCCAAATTGTTGGTTTTATGATACCGAAAACCCCCAATTAATCCAACAGCCGCCTCTTTACGATAAAAAAGTTAACGGTTGGTGCAGTACTTACGCGGATATGATCATCGGGCCGTATTTTTTTTTGAAGACGACCATGTAGCTACGGTAACCGTCAATGGTGTCCGTTATCGAGCCATGATGCCGATTTAACGGATTTAATGATGCCGTGAAAATAACATGGAGGATTACTGGTTCACACAGCTCAAACAAAAATCAATTAATGACGATCGTTCGTTCCCTGGACGATAGAAATCGTAAGGTGGCGAATTTGACAGATCCCAAAACAGCAGATTTGGGACGCCACTAGACTTTTATTAGTGGGGTTATTTGAAATCCAAGGTCAAGGACGCTAACAAGTCAAGGGCCCTAGCTGGGAAACCCCTCTAGCCAAAGTGATGGAAAATTCCGAAAACAGAAGCAGGTCTGTATCGGTAATGGAAAAACGACCAAAACATCCTAGAGGGTCCGATGGAACTGCCGACGAGGAAACGGTATCGGTTGATCGGGTGTTAAGGCATTCCGCGGTACGGATCCTGCCGCACGATGGCCTCGTACTTCGGTCACTTCACTGACAGCCGCCGAGTACTTCCTTGCCCGTTGGCTACCGATTTCCTGTTGGCCACCCGGCGCCCGCGCGTGGATTGACATGTGTCGGGGGCTTCCTCGTTCCGTGAGTTGCCGTTTTAACGCGCGATTGGATAAGACATCGGCATCGGTCGGTGCGCCAGTCACGAGAGTACAGAGTACAAATTTGTGGCCCCAACTGCCGCCCGGTAAAAGGGAATCCGGATCGCGGAATCGACACTCACCCGGCGGGGACGTTGGGCACCGTGTCGTGTCGTGGGCTGCACTGCGACGACATCAACCCGGGGAGTCCCGGCAGCCAGGCTGGGCCGGGATACGACGCAACTTCACGAAATAATTGCAACGTGTTTAGCGATTAGCTCGCCGGTCCGGTGAGCGCCCCAGCGTCGGCGATGCTGCGCCAAAAAACAGGTTGCTTCGCCGTTCGCTTCGCGCATTTCATTTTTCGCACAATCCGAAAGCAACGCGCAGACGCCGCGCTGCGAAGACGGGTTTCTTGCGCCGCGCCGAGCGCTACGGGGAAAAAAACGGAGGAAAACACTAAACGAAATAAAAAAATGTCGGGCCGCCTGGTAAACCTGAAAGTAAAAGTTTCGCTTTGGGGGGAACGGTGGCCGCTTGCGTGAGGATTTTGTTTTATGCCCGCTTCGCTCCGAAGACGTCGCCGTGGACCAGGAGGGGGCCAGGTTCCTGCGGGTTCGCGGTGGCCCCGGACCGGACCTCTTTGATTTTTCTGTGGGTTCCTTACTGTCATCGGAGTGCCGAAGAAAAGTGCCACCGTCAGGCCAACGGGGGTCGAAAGCATTTTCGATGATTTCGATGTTTTTTCCGTGGTTTTGTAGGATTTTAACCTTTCGGTGTTTTTGGTGACCAAACCAAAAAAAACAAGGAAAAAACTGCGCAAATTGCATAAGAATTCGGCTCGACTAACCTCGAACCTGCGGCCTCTGGGTGGATACACGGGTTGCTGTCCGGGGCCCGGGGGGATTGCTGTTACCAGTTTTTCGGAGACCTCTACTGTAAGGTGCGGGGCTGTAGCCGGTGCTGCCGGGAACAGGAATTTTCGGACGATCCGCAGCAGGTTTCCGCCAGCGAAAGTGTGGAATCGATTGCAAGCGAAGGGAGCAACAAAACAGCAACAACAAAAACGAAACATGAATAAAAACCCACCGGAACCGGTTCGTCGTCGTCGTCGCCGTCGCCGTCACCGACGTCGTCTCCGGTAACGGTTGTTCGATTACGGCCCCCCCGGAGCCCAGTCGGGCGATTCGGAAATGTAGCATTTTGTGGTGTATTTCCTTGAGCAGCTCGCGATATGTTTTTATGCTGCCCGCCCCCCAATGAGTTATGGTAAACACGGAGCTGGGGTGAAGCTTAAACTCAAATGAGTATCGAAGTGGCCATTACCCGCGGGCGGAGGGGGGTAGCAGAGCGGCATTACGGAGTGCGACGGAACAATGGTTGGCCCGTGTGGCGTTCATTAAAAATTATCATTTGTGATTTGTTCTAATCTCCTGCCCATCAGAGAGGATAGAAGCCCCGGCTGGGCTGATGGTTATCGTGGCTAATTTTAATACCCCCAATGAGAGCCAAGCCAGGCCGAGACGACGAAGGGTACAGCTGCAGTGGGCCGGGGAGGCTATCGGGCCGCAGTAAAAACCGTTGCATCGTCATTTCACGTAATTAAGCCGGGAGGTAACGTTCACACGGAGCGCCCGGGCCGCAGCGTTGCAGCGTTTAATTACAATCTTTTAGCCTTTTTTCCGTGTTTTGCGCGCCCGCGACCACGGAGGGTTTAGGGTTTAGCGTCCAACTAGTAAAACCCATACGAAAATTACACATCATTACCGCCGAAGGGCTGCTCCGAGAGGGCAGATAAAGTGATATCGGACGGGGCTAATTAATTATTTTGCTTCCAGCTTTTCGCGCGGATCGAACCCGAGCCTCGGGACCCGGGACCCGGGACCCAGGACTGGGACCGCCTGCTTTGTGTGTGTGTTTTTGTTGCGATCGTCCGGAGATGCGCGGGCCAGTTACGGGTGGACTAGGGAGAGGCGGCTAGGGTCTGCAAATTTTACCATCCGCCCGTCGACACACGCGATCGCAGCTATTTTAATTAGCATTCCGTTCACTAATCAGCGGGCGGGCAGTCCGCCAATGGCCCTCCCCCCCCCCCCCTCCCCACCCAACGGGTGGAAACCATTTATTGATCGCTCTCGATCGCCCTTGCCCGCTCTCCAAATTGTCCGAAGCCCTTGGCCCCTTCGTGCGCGGTGGTACCACCCAGCGGTATCCTTCAGCGTCCCCGATAACGACCCGTGAGAAAGAATGTAGGCCACTCGTTTAATCATTATGTATTTGCACGTGTGTGTGTGAAGAAAACGGTAACGTAGAGGACCGTTCTGTTACCAGCACTGCTGCTTGGTGTAACTGTTGGTTTCGTTTTGGCGATTTGGGACCGAAAGGTCTGTAGGTTGGACGAACTGATGTCATAGAGGGTGAAACTATTAGCCCAAAACCACTAGGACTCATCTTATAAACATTTCCAACAGCACTGTCAGCACAATTGTACAAAAGCTGACTTCCTTTACTTGAAACTATTCTTGAAGCTTTGTAGATCTAAAGCAAAGATGAAAAGTTAATGCCTAGACCTAGACAGTCTTACAAAAATTGTGATCAATCGAAACTAAATTCCTCCAAAATCATATCAAAGATCATCATTCGTTAGGGAAACTTGATGAGCATCGAAAAAGTGCGTGATTTTCTCAAAATTGAGCCGAAATTGTCGTTGCGTTTTATGGAAATGGAATTGGGAATTTCCAAAGATTCGATTAATCGCAGATAAGTTAAAGAATTTTAAAGAAATTTAAAGAATCACACAGTCTGTCTCAAAGTAAACAGGATTTTTTCAACAGGGGCATTGGCGCCCGACATTTCTGGTTCAAAAATCGCATGTTAAAGATAAATCGTTCCCCGTATTCCCCGCCCCCTGTGACTTTTATCTATTCGGAAAACTTCATTTGCCGATGAAAGAAGAACGTTATGCTGACATTTTGTAGAAAAAAACCATTGGTTGTTCTTATTTTGAAAAAGTCCTGTTACTTTGAGACAGACAGTGTATTATAACTACAACGTTCTCCATTTTAACGAGAAGCATCATTGGCAGGGGCTCATCCGTAGATCATCCGTCTCGCTCGCACTGTCAGGGTCAGGATTTTAATGCACTGCCTGGGGTTCGTTAATCGGTGTAGCACATTCCCTGCCAGGAATCGTAATTGGTAAAACTATATTTTTAACACGCATTAAATGGGCTTTTTGGGCACGCATTAAATGGGCAATGGGCGGACGCAAATTTGTAGCAAAAATGGGAAACATGTCTAGCCAACCCTTTTAATGCGAATGCAACATATTTTCCATTTCTATTCAATTAACTTGTAGCTGTTGTAAGCGAAACAACGAACCCTGATAGGTCCAAAAGGAAAGCGAAGTGCATTAATGACACAGAATACCTTTGGCACGCGTTTCTAGCCGTCTCCCGCGAAGTGTGCCCTCCGTCAACTGTGCTTTTTTATCGTTACAATGCTCGTTATCAGCAATCTCGGCACAGCGAGAGAGAGAGAGAGAGAGAGAGAGAAAGAGAATAAAGGAAACATTCACAAGTGCACCCCTGGTGCAGTCTGGCTGCGGCCGATTATGTAAACGCGCCAATTGCCGCCGGTGCGGGCCTTCGCTTGCACTTGTCAGACTGGCCCAATCTGCGATCTGCGATCTGCGTGCAAATTTTCCGCGTTTTTATTGGGAACCCTACGAGCGGGCGGCGTATGCCACCCAGTGTACTCTCCCCACCCCCACGCCTGTTTGTGGGTGGCTTTACTTCCCGTTTTTGTGCGGTGCACGCGCGCAGCTTCAGCGTGTCGTTCGTCTTCCGGGGCCAACTTTTGCTTTTGCTCACTTGCGCTGCTGTTTTGCTCTGGCTTGCCTTTCTCTAAATGATAATTAGTTCAACACCCGCCGCCGCATCGATATCATCTTCCTACGAGGGGGGTGTGCATCTGGCCACGCCTGGCACGAATTCCGGGGGCGCATGCAAATTGGTGCCTAGGTGCCTGGTGTATGTTGCAGATCGCCAAGTCCCAAATTCACGAGCCCCCGTTTCACTGGAGGAGGTTGGTGCGCTGTATGGTTCACCATTGTCCGACCTACACCGGAACCCTCTCTCTCTCTCTCACTGTCTCTCTGTGACCCTCTCGGTGCGCTGCGGTTCCGTGATGATCCAATTTTCGGATGACTTTTCCGCTTATCCGGCGTGCGATTAATCCCGAAGGCCCAAACCGAATCTGAACCGCATGCACCGTGCGGGCATGGGAACCGGGGACCTTCCAGTGGCCTGGCGCGTACAATCCCCCCGCTCCGCACTTGCCTTCCTCGTCTCGTTCACACCGCCCCGACATGCGAATGCGGATGAGCCGGGGCCGCGGGAAGATGCTTATTTTGCACTTTAACGACGATCAGCGCCGCGATGTTTTGCGCGTGATGTAAGCCCAAAGAGAAAGGTTCCGCCATTCGCAGAGTTGGCGGAGACGAAAATATGGTTGAAAAACGCAACCCGGGTTTTTTCTCCGGTTAAAATGTCGTCGGGCCTGGCGCTGATAGCCGGGCCGCTGATCCTTACCCGTTGTTCCCGATGGAGACAACACCTAAAACAAGGTGTGCTAAGTGTTACGAAATAAAAGAAAGTTGTCTTTTGCTCGGATAGAAAATCGGATCGGACACAGCTCAAGACACAGGATTCGGCAGGACCGTTTATCTGGCTTTAGCCCACTTTTTACGTTATGGACATATTTTAAACACGGTGCTTTGAATGGCATTATCGCCTCGCAACCCCGATTATGCATCACTTCGCGTATCTTATTTAAAAAGTAACAGCCCAGTTGCCGACCAATTCTGGCTTAAACGTTTTCACACTCCGGCCGCCCGCGCTGCAATGGGATGCGTTGTGAAAGGAGGTCTAGTAATGCCGACCCCGTTGCCGGCCGCGTTCTAGAGGCGTGTGCTCCGAAACGTGACCGGACGGTCTCGTCACGTTGACGTCAAATTTCGCAGCACAGCCGCGGTCTTATCGAAGCGGTTGAAAGAAAACACCCGTCTTACCCGAGGTGTAGGTCGGTGGATTTAGCAATCCGTGCGTTGTTGTTATTGTGGCCGAGGCTGGTGCGTCATCTAGTTCTAACAACACGTAACCGTCCTGTCTGACGCATCGCACCACGGCTCTATTGTAATCTGAGTAGGCTGATTAGTAAAGCAGATTGGCTGTCACATAACTTTAGATCTCCTAAACCGTTAATGCCAGCCGTTCGTGTTTGGATGGACGTTTATCGCACCGACTAGAAGCGGCCAGTCGTGGTTTGCTGACATAAAATTGATTCGATGTTTTATTCCGGCGTAGTATTTTTAAAGTTTACTTCGACTGGTCAGAGCATACAAAGCACGAAGGTGATCATTTTCCGAACACTACGTTGTTTAATGAACGGAATTGAACAATTTCGTAACTCACCAAAACTAAGCCTGGCCAAACTGGCTAAAACTGGCCAAAACTAAGGTAACGGTCATCGCACGAAAAAGTTTCATTATTCCTCTAAATGCTCTTCAAAAGACCAGTTCAAATTTCTGTGGTTGATGGCAGCATAATACGAATGCAACTTTTTATCACAAACATTCCTGCGAAATTGATTTAATACGGATCGCCTCACAAAGCTTGGGCCAACAAAAAAAACATAAAATGGCATGACAGCTTAGTAATAGTTTTGTTTTACTAAGGTTACTGTACTGTCAGGGTATACCGATAGTTGTTTGACGTGGGCCAGGTTTGTTTAAATACTTTTAATCATTTCCAAGAACTAAACCGGGAACTAAACAAATGCTTCCCTCATTACTAACATTAGTAAATTGCCGTTTTTGACAGCGTTCAACGTCCTGCCACAAAATGAAACCCATCCAGTTATGTTGGTGAGGACGGCAACAGTTCTTGGAATTCCACTAACAAACCTCGCCCATCCCATCTTTCGGTATTACCTGATAATACAGTTATCATAGGTTTTACCAAAAGAAACTCTGGATAATCAAAAAAACTACGCCTTGATACTAGGCTGTGCTATATGTTCTTTGGCTCGATCAGAAAGACACATTTTTAAGGTTTGAAACACACTCTAATATTCAGTATGGCCTTTCTACAGTATGTTTCAATACACTTGTTTCATCGAAACCGGATCTGTTTTCACGCATTTTCTCTTTCAGTTGGTCTAAACAGTTACAAAAATAATCAACATTTATTGTTTTATCAATTTGCACTCCACTTTATCCTTTCGAAAAAGCACTAAATGTTGCCGATTCTACTAACGAACCTGGCCCTCGCCCATCCCATCTTTCGGTATTAACTGATAATACAGTTATCTTAGGTTTTACCAAAAGAAACTCTGGATAATCGAAAACCCTACGCACTGATAGGTTGAATCAGAACGTCTGTTCGTCCTCAATTCGACCGGACGTAACTGTCAATATTTTTCATAAATGCTTCTTTCTAACAGTTTCAAACCGGTTGAAGTCTTTGTGTGATATACGGTTCCTTCTGTACCGAACGATCACACTCGAGCAGACTGAATGTTGAAGGCTGTAATCAGTCAAAAAAGTGGCCGTTATGTTGTCAATTCATTTTAACAAACTCCTGTCGCTTGAGAACAAGAAATTTATGATTAGAAATAAGAACAGATATTCTGCACACCCGACAGTGTAGCTCCCACAATTGGCAAACGGTCTTCTAACGGTCTAACGGTCTGGGACACTCTTAAGAGGCTGATTAGTCCGAACCGGATTGAGACTTGCTCAGGGACATTAACCTCAGTATCATTGAGCAAGGTGGCGGTGAGCCAGCACACCGGCCAAGTACACCCAATTACGCAATCTCGGATGATGTCGCACCGGTGTCTTCCGGTACCCGAAATGTCCCACAAAACCCCACCGCTACCGGTTACGTAAGCGGGCGGCGACCATTTCATCAACGGAAGCGCATCCAGAGAGTGGCCGTTCTCGAGAGTCTGGATGGCCGGCCAGTCGGCGTGTGGCCCACGTCGCCCGAGCGCCGCGTGCGTCATGGCAATCAACGAGGGCGACGTCGCGGCCCCTACCACGACTTGCTACCCAATTACCTCGCGAGATGCTGCTGCCCAAATCTCTCCTGCCCATTGCACGACGGTTACACGGAGCGCGGGGCGCTCGTTAAAACACCGCTAGGATTCAACTACGCTCCGAGGACCCGAGTGCGCGCGCGCGAGGCGTGAGAAAGATCGCAGCGGACCGATGTGCCCGTCGACGATCGAAAAAGGGAACCGATCCTACAACCGGCCCTTGCCGAAACCGGCCCCCAGGTCCGGGCCGGGCCGGGCGCTACAATGTTGTGCCGCGAGTTAAGTGAGATGTCCAAATGAGCAATTATCCGACGAACGGTTTTCAATTGACCCAGTCCCCCAGTCCGCTCGTCGGGACTGAAGTCAGTGAACTCCACGAAACCGGGGCCCCGATGGGTTCGAGAGGAGCGTTCGCGGGAATCGAGAGGAGCAAGATGCACAACACGAACGATGAGGACTCGGGGCGCTCACCAAAAAACCGTTTAGCGGCCCCTAACGGAACCCCGGGCCGGAGCGTGCGATGCACTTGAGAGCATCATCAGCCCCACGATCGGGGCTCTGGTTCCCTGAGGCTGCCTCGGTGACACACTGGCGGTTCTGACGCCTGGTAGCAGCGATATCCGGAAGCGAATCGAATCACGGCTCGAATCGGTAAACTGCAACGCCGGAGCGATGACACCGCAACCCCGAAGGTACCGTACCGATTGGGGGGGCGAAGTCGGTGGGATTATTGGTAATGGAAAATGGAAGAAAAACTCCTTCGCTTTGCGTCCGACGACGGCCTGTCATGTTTACCATGGGAGTCACCGGCGGTGGCTCGGAGTTTAATTAGTGGCCGTTGTGGAAACGCGCGGTCACGGTCTTTCATCCAGAACCGATGGCAAATCCCTGCCTGGGTATGAGTCATCGCGTTCCCCGGTACCGTTATGCCATTCCCGATGTCACCCGAGGCCCAAGCGAAATTAATTATGCCTAGGTCCTCCCCGTCCAGATAATATTCTTCCGCGCAGTTCGATCGCAAGGACGTTCTCGAGCTAGAAATGATCCTATCCGGCGCCCGATCGATTGCCTTCCCGGTGTGGTCTGCCACCCAGAACACAGTCGGACCGAACCGTGGCCCGACTATAAATCTTCCCAATTAGGGTGTTCTAGTTCATCGCTGCGCAGCCATAGAATTTGCCTGGGCGCCCCTTTTTGGGAAAAAGCCTTGAGAAATGGGAGCTCGGTTGGGGACTCGGAATTACTCGAAAATCGTATTCTTTCAGCCTTGCTAATTTGATTAATAGCTTTTGATAATCGAAACCTATTGCGATTAGGTTCGAGGCAGGAAAAACAACCCACCCGCTGGAGTGGGAGGCACAGGGGAGACCCCACTCATTAGGCAAAAACAGAACCCCTCGACCGGGTCGTCAGCCGAGTTCGCCAAGACCCAGCCGAGACACAGTTACCAAAATAAATCACCGTTCATTAAAATAATTCAATAATTTTATCATTCTCCCTTTGCCCTCTCTCGACCGAGAGGGAGAAAGAGCGGGCGACAGGTTCCGGAGGTCCGCTGGGGGTGCTGCAAACTGCCGGTACCGTTCCCCGGTTTGCCGCTAACGACCGGCCGGTCCGCCCAGAACCGTACAATGTACAATCCTCAGCCGTGTTCCTCGGATAATTATCTCGGACTTGGTGACTTCTGCGCGGCGACACAACGCCCCGTCCCTTCCCGTTGGGTGTTGTCACTACGCTTGTCGAGCACTGTCGCTTCTTCTGGCGACACATCTTTTCTCCTCGCCCACGCTACCCCGCCGCAAAGTCCTGTTTCTCCTCTCGGGCGACAGAAATTATGTCAACAAAAGTCCCGGTGGCTCGGCCTCCGGGCCGGGTCGATCTGCCTTTTTACGAGCCAATCATCACAGATCCTAATCCCCACTTCGCCGGGAGCTTGGATTCCGACGAGCAGCTTCCTAACGGAGCCTATCAAATGGCAATATAAATACGCAAATCGAAGCCACGAAGCCAGAATCGCCAGCGCGTCGGCTGCAAATTAGTTAATAAGCATAAGCCAATATGGGCATTAGTAGGCAGAACGGGCCGAATGGACCGAAAGGGAGGGCTTGCGGTGTGGGGGATGTTTATAGCTCCCCCACTGTCTAGCGTTTTATGAGGGGCCTCACTTTTCTGGTGACCCTGCCGTTCACTATCCCTCCGCTAACCTGTAGCCTGTTTGTGGAGCTTGCGTCAGAATGACGGTGAAGACGCCATTTTGGGACGGTGCCAATATGTTCCGCGTCCGAGACTCTTACGAAACACCACAAACTTCTGGCGAACTCTCTCTCTCGTGCGGGTGGAATTTGACCGTTGGCAGTCTCGGAAGACAGCGGGAAGGTCATTAACAGCCCTAATGTACTCGGGGCAAGTATAAGTCAAGCATGGCCTGTGTCATTAAGCGTACGCAGCGACCGGCCAGTGAATTGCGTCGCAGTATCACACTCATTAAGCCCTCATTCCTGGTCCAGCTCCAGGTCCAGGTCTAGGTCGATTAAGCGCGACCCCTCTAGAAACCCCCACCAGAACAGAAGAACCCCGGGAAGAACCGAAGTCGGAGCGGGAAGATATAATCCACTGTGAAATTAATCTGATTTTCGGCCATCTCGCGCCCGGCCACGACGCACGACCCCACGGCGTTCAAGGGCACCTTTCGGAGTCCGGAGCTTCAGTCCAGAGCACGGCTCAGCACCGGGTTCATCAAAATATCTCGTGCTGATTTCCATCCACACAGCTTCCTCCGTCGCTTTTCTCGTGTCTCGTGTCGTGTTTCGGTCTCTCCGGTGGTCACCTTGGCCAGGTTGTTTATTTTTTGCGCCACTCTGTCGCGCCACGGCCGTCACATACGCTCCTTCGACAAGTTCTGCCCGATCATTGAACCGAGCAACTCTTGGCTAGGCCCGGGCTTCACTCCACAAGTGGAGGCTGCTGCGGGACATGGTTCTGATACGGCCTGGCACCCGAGTGGTTCTGCGGGAGAGCTCTTCAAAATCAATCCACCATGACGGACACCCATCGTGGTGTCCGTGGTCCGGTGGTTCACGTCCGAGTCGGGAGGAATTTCCCAGCCTCGGGGCCAGGTGCCAGCGCAATTTCGATCGTTGTTCCGGTCGGTTAGCCCACGACGGTTCGGTTGGGCGAAACAATAACTGGTGCGGGCCACGCGGTGGGCGAAGAGGCACCCAAGGGAAGGCTGGCCAATAACAAAAAAAAACACTTTCAATTGGCAACGTGCTTTGCGCGCGCAATGGCAGACTTCCTCATTCTTGGCGGGCAATAGTTCAATATCCGGATCGGGCGATGTTTTGCGTCGTGGGTCTTACTTTTCAAACCGATTGCACCCGAGAAAACCGAAAGTGGCGGCGGACGCCACAACCCTGGCGGAGCTCCACACAAGGTCCGTCCACAAAAAACCGTACCGGCGAACGAAGCAAAAAATGGCGAGCACCAGCTTTTTGGGAGAAATTATCTTGTCCCCAGCCCAAGCCCAACACCGATTGCCCAACGTCGCTCGAGGGCCACCTCACGCAAGATGTCGACCGCAACGTGCGCACACGACCACGCAGTGGCCACTTTGTAAATGTAATTAGATATGTTTTGCTGTAGGTGAGGTGTGTTGCAACACCCCGAATGCCCTCTGCCGGGGACAATCCGGAGCCCATCGCCCAACGACGGACTTTCCCACGTGCTCTCGCTGGTCGCGCGCATCCGTACCGATCGCGCCGACCGACCTTCGCCGCCGGGGTCTCGTCCAACGCCGAGCATGCGAGTTGCGCAAGGAGTCTGAGCTGAGGTTTTCGTTCGCAAAATGGGCCCGCAAATTGAATAACGAATGCGCGCAGCACCTTGTTAGCGGTCCGAAATCCGGCTACCGGACCTGACCTCTTCGCGATCGACCTTTCGACCGTGCGATAGGGTCACTAATTAACACATGAGATGGAAAGGGCCGGGCCTGGGAAAGAAAGTGTATTTTTCGTTTTGGTCAAAATTGGCTTCAACTTAATTTCGATCAAGAGCTCAACGATAATTCCAGCTAAGCTCTAAAATTTCATGCCACTTTTGTAGAACGATCTTCATCTTTTGCCTCGGCATAGGCCTTATTTTTTACCGGCGAGCAATTCTTTGAGGTCCGTGAATAGCCTGTAATAGTCACTGGGAGCCAAACCAAGCGAATACAAGGGATGTTGCAGTAATTCGAAGTTCAATTCATGTAATTTTGTCGTTATTTTGATTGATTTGTGACTTGATTTTTTTTTCTTGCAATATACTGTCGTTTCTTTGCAATATCGTCCTTCAAATGCGCTCCAATAACGCTGTGTAATATTTACTGTTGAAGCAATTTCCCGTCTCAAGATAGTCGATGAATATTACACCACGAACATCCTAAAATACCCAGAACATATAACCTTTTTAGACGATTAAGGTGCTTTCGGGCGCTTTGGATGATGTCCACCAGTTGCTCTTCCCTCAGATGAAGATCGTTTCGATATGGGAGTTAAATAAGGGATCCACGTTTCATCTATTGTCAACGACGACAAAAAATTCACTTTGTTACGTTTAAACATGGTTGAAAAATGTTTAGAATAGTCAAAACGCCGCGTTCTGCATCATCGGTGTCTCTACGTGGTCGTAGAGACAAAGTCACATAACCAACATTTTACTTTTGTTCCTGATGCAGCGGAGTTCTTATAAAACTTTTCAAGCTATTACTTCGCTTGAACGGTAGTTTTCCCCATCAAAAAGCATTGTAACATTAAAACACGAAATTTTTTGCAAATAACAAAAGTAGTGTCACTCTTATCAAACTTATAAGAACTCGCAAGAACTCGCAAACTTATAAGAAATATTTCATGAAATTTCAACAGCTTTGAACTCGTTACTAACTGAAAAATCAGTCAAAGCAACAAGATTAGCGCCATCGATGTGTTAGGCCCGGGACTTTTCGACCCACGTGTGACGTTGCAGTTGAATGTTCGCACTTTTCTCGATCCTCGGAGCCTCATTTAATTAACGCGTGCCTTGCACCCGTCGTGCCGAAATTCGGCGCGACCACCAATAGCGGCGCTTGGATGCCGCTAATCGCCTGGCCACGGATGGCCAGCGAAACAGGTTTACGCCGGCCGTGTGAAGAGCCGGGTGCCGAACTCGTCGAACCCGCCGAGCCGGGTGACGATGATTGATCGACTCGGCGGCTCTGATTAGCGCAAGTTCAAACGACGCTCACTGACAAACCGGTGAAGGTCAATTTTCACACGGCCATCTTGCCGGGTACAATCGCTTTCCGCCCGAGTTCAAGAACGTAGCGCCGGTGTCGCCGCATGTCTTGCGGTACCTTTCCTGCACCACGGGCCGCATTTCCCATTCCACCAAACTGCTCATGAAACGGCCACTTTTACTGCTCGCGGTTCGTCTCCGTTTAGCGCCGGCCTAATTGTTTATGGACATGCGCGCGGCCAACTAAAATTCTCGGCCGCCACCCATAAAGACCGGACCATTCGGTCGTCTAATTTTCAATTCCAACACTATTCCCTTCGGTCCCTGCCGGTGGGGTTTAAGTGAAA
Source organism: Anopheles cruzii (assembly GCF_943734635.1). Classification (NCBI taxonomy): domain Eukaryota; kingdom Metazoa; phylum Arthropoda; class Insecta; order Diptera; family Culicidae; genus Anopheles; species Anopheles cruzii. The sequence continues at coordinate 40,248,808 of NC_069145.1, forward strand.
GTTTTCCACAAAGCTCCCCAAAGAGCGCCATTCCCAGCTCACTAATCACCGCGCACCGCGGACACGAAAATAAAACCCAGAAACCCCGGGCCGGCGAATGCATAAAATTTGTATCTCTCTCGGCTATTGCCGCGTCTAATGGCGCGGTGGCGGTGGAAAATTGGCACCACAAGACACGACGTTCGGCGACGAGGGAAAGACGCCAATGGAAAAGACGGCGTGGCACCTTCACGCACCCGCGAAGGGCGTTCTGCGCAGGGCATTGTGGCCCTGGCCTCTGTCATAAAACTCTCATAATTGTGTCACCTGGCGCGGGGAGGGGTTGGGGAGGCCACCCAGTGCCACCCGTACGATGCACTGACCCGCGAGACCCGGGAGCTCCTGCACGTCCTGCAGAGCCACTAGGGCCTTTGGCGGTGGCACGGTTTGTGGCAGATGTATTCCACAGCCCAGGCGGCGGGGTGCTACCTCCCCAGGTAGGTGGTGAAAAGTGAGACCTTCCTGCGACGATAATGATAAAGAAAAGAAACCTCGGTGGCGACGATGGCGTTACGATGGATTGTGTAGGAGCAGCGCGGGTGCCCACTGCCATTAATGCATTCCCGGAGTGCGGTTTCCCACGATTCTGATACAGTTTCACCCACCATCGGCGGGCGTGCCATTGCTTGCCACCCTTTGACGACGACACACCATCACCATCGTAGCAGCGTCCGGGATGCTGATTCGGTTTTCTCCAATTTGGCGCACCGAAAGTTCAGCCACCTGGCCCAGGCGAACCCGGGTGAACTTTGGCTGTGACGCACGCGGTGCATTGGGTAATTAGCATAGCTTCGTGCCATCACTGGGTACGATCGGAAGTGGAAGTCTAGGGCGAGGGCGAGCGAAAGTGTTAACCCAACCCTGGACCAGGGCTGACCAACTATATGATTTTTGATTGATGTCACGATGGACGATGGTCGCCTCGTGTCACACGTTGCGCAACTCGTCTCATTAGAAACTCGAACCATGTCACCGGATGTGCACGGGGCCCAAAACTGCACCAAATCCGGTGCCGGTTGCAACATAATAAACGCGCTGCCGACTGTCATAAATGGCCGATTATTGAGGCGGCGTCGTACAACAAATCGTTTTATGGCCAGCGTGCCATAACTCTGCTCGGCATGTCCGGCAGGAGACAGTTCCGTTCCACCGGTGACCTTCGGCCGAACAGTTCAACCCGCCGGTCGGTCGAGCCTCGGCGAAGGCCGCCGTGAAGATTTGAATCGAACACCATCTCACCCATCGCACCCACCCGAGGAGCCGTTTCCGTTTACGGCGAGAGCGGCACAAAGGTGTGCCCAAAATCGGATCGGTGTTTTGAAGATAAAAGATATTTTATGTTTACCGCGCGATGTTTGCTGTCTAGCCCGAAATAGGCACTCGGTTGTTTTGTCAATGCTCCAGCGGTCGTGGACGGAAATGGGTTTTCACTACTCGACTTTTGTGATCCGTTTTCGTTTTCATAAGTGTGAGAAATGGAGTGAACGACTGCTGAGCCGTTGAAACTTACATCAAGTTGAGCAAACGAAACATATTTTTAACTAAATGAATTCACGAGCATCGTGAAAGTTGAAAATAGACAAGATACTATTGCAAATCGTACCAGGTCTACCTTTTGGAGAATTTTATTCAAACCCTTTCCGTTGGTCCAGTGAACAATCGGTAGATAATATCAAGAAAAGACTGTTAGCCCATCTATCAGCCCTATTTTAGAGCCAGATTTTTGGTCTTAGCTGATGTTCTTACTCAATCCAGCTTCACTATGGCCTTGACGGCACTATCTTATTTTGTAAGGTAATAAATATATTTTGAAAACCGGTCGAGTATCTGGTATTGGGAAAACTATTGCCTTAAAATTGCTTTTTTATCGTTCTGTCGATTGATGTACTTTAAATTCTTTGCCTCAATTAGTTGATCAAGCTTCGTCTTATGTATGCACCGCACCGTACACAGTTTACTTAATGAACAAAAAGACAGAATGAAGGAGCTTAACAGATTACTAAAGGAAAGTAAAGGACTTAGGGAGCACTTTTATATTGAGTCAAGGGTCTTTAGAAGTCATACGGTACTCCGTTGTGTCTCTTTTTTATGCATTCAACTCACACATGTTTATTATCTTTGGAAGCAAATCTAAAGAAGAATTTAATATCGAAAAGAAGTTGTACTTAACAAATGTGTTTCGTGATTATTTATGTCACCTGTGACAACAAATGGTTGTGAATATTCACTGTGTGTCTTTTAAATAAAGAGATTTTATTAAACAAAAAATAAAATGAAGCTATATCTATCAGTTTGTAACAAAGTTTGAAGGGTACGTGTTTCCTCTTTCAAGATGAAAATGATATGCACATTTATGTATCAGTAGATTTAGTACCCGTGTTACAAAAACACTAAAATAGAACAAAGACCCGATATTAAATTTTGTTTAAAGCTTGGTAAAACTTGTACTGAGACCTATAATTTGTTACAACAAGTTTATGGTGATGAGTGTATGAGTAGAGGAACAGTTTTTGTGTGGTGTAAACGTTTTCAAGAGAACTGTGGGGACTTTGAACACAATGAAAGACCTGGACGTCCACAAGATCGAAATCATTCAGAGTTGGTGGAAAATGTTCGCAAAATCATTATGCGGCAGCATTTAATATCTTGTCGATGTGTTTAAAGAATGGTCCATCGGACTTCGCAGCTCGGATATGTTAATTCATGTGTTAAATTAGACTTAGGCAGACTTTGTTTTTTGTGGTGCAAGTCCTGTCAGTTCTGTTGGGCCTTTGGCTTGCTATACAAATACCCGAATTTGCTACTACAAAAAAACGGAGGTTTATGTTAATCCCGGCTACATCTTCAAAAACCGCCAACTCAAAGATGTCCAACCTGTTCAACCAACCATAATCTTTACTAATTTCCCCACCGAATTGGCAAACACCTGACACGAGTGACCGATCGGACCTGAATCGTCGTCGGATTCCACACGCTCTTTGATCAAACCGCTGCCGGAAACGGTCGGTCGGGCGATCTGCCGGTATGCCCCAAGATCCTGCCCCGCAACCCACCGATGCACGGTCGGGCCCGGATTGTGGTTCCGCATTTTTGTCGAATCTAAAAATAGCAGCAAAAAACTTTCACTGCTGTTGTCGCTGACGGCACAGAGTGGCCCCAACTTGGCCCTGTCCACGGGCGCGCCAGAATTTCATCTCCTGCGGGTGTCGCTCATTTACATCCAATAAATATGCAGCAGCACCGGACCCGTGTCCGTGTCCGTGACTTTTGATGCTCGACTCTCGATTTTCTTTCCCATCAACCACGACACGGCACGGCAGCCCAAAAAAACGGCCCAAAAATGGCACCGCTTTGCCGCACCGAAGCGACACCTAGCGCCGGTTCCCAGAGGTCAAAACCGCTATCGTCCGTTAATGAGTTTTATCTAAGCGTTAAACGAAATGGCACCTCCTCCTGAGTGGTTTCCGGGCACCCGTCTCGTGCAGTCGGCCTTGCAATCATGCTGCAGCTCGTTCCGGGGGGCGCCATCGCCATCACCTTGCGGCGGCAATACACACCGATACAGCGGGCAATAGGGAAGTTGTAAAAGTGGCGTAACTTAAGCATTGCTGCAGCGCCGTCGGCCGAACTGAAGGGGCGCTAGCGCGTTGTCTTCCCGCGGAACGACATTCGAAGACCGCACACAAGTCCTGGGGCCCCCGCGGGATTCGATTGGAGTGTTTCGCGAACTGGAGTAAGCGCTGCGGCCGGGCGCTTCTGCTACGCCGATCGCAACAAGGGCACTGCCGACGATCGGCCCCACGGATAAGGCCCAGCGATCGGCCCAGCTGGTGCCGGGGAGCTGTCGATAGGGACGATTTATAGCCATCATTAAAAGTCTTTTCTAGCCGCACTCCCCGGGCCGGTCCGGGCCGAGACTCCTTGCGCACCGGTTTCACGCCGCCGGTCTATCGCCGCCACCGCATCTCTCTCGGCCGCGGAATGATTTATTCCGCGGCAATCGTTATGTCAGTCGGACGTCGGTTCTGCTTCTGGTTTTGTCTCGGTTTTGTTACTGAAAATCACCGTCGCCGAACGCCGGTGGACGATTCGGTAACGGTCTCCCTGTCAATCGCGCCGAAACCCCTCCCCCCTCGAAAGCCGGGTTGTCGCCTCGCCGCGTTGCAAGAATTCATTCCCTGGCCGCAGGACCCAGGGCCATCCCAACGGGAGTCGCGGGCCCCGGACTGCACTCCGTTTGAATATTTATGCCACACCGGGGCCCGCTGGGTCCGTGACCAACCGCGTCACGGTCGCGTTCTCGGATCTTCGTCCGCCCGTAGTCCGTCCGTCCGTGGGGTCCTCGTTCTAGCCAGCAGGTCCAGTCGCACCGGTAGACGTTACGTAACCTACTTCTTCGCTGCGCCGGCCGGCTGCATCAAGCGCAAGGGCCTCCCCCCTAAAACCTGCCTGCCGGTCACGGGTGGCAGGGACGCAGGTGCTGGCGTAGATTTTCGTCGTCGCCTCGACCAAAAACGGGTTCTCTTCGGACCTCTGTGAGCGGGCTCACAGAGAGTCCCAGAATCCTTCTCGGTTTTCTCGGCCGACCCTCGGGCTCGGCCGGTCCGAAACTGTGTCAGGTGTGGCCCCGGTTCGTAACGGTTCGTTCCCCTTGGTGCATCGAACCCCTTTCCCTCCCAGCCCCACCGCACGGACAGTGTGTGAGGTGTGGATGGGTTCCGGCCGATTGGTCGGGGCGCACGATCCGTGGGCCGATAAGACAGAACACAGAATCGATTCGGCTTGCCCTACAACGGCCCCCAACCCGGCCCCTGAAATGACGGCCTATTAAGGCGTTATTGAGCGGTACACTCTGAAATAAATGACCGCGACAGTTAAACGGCCGGCCAGTGAATCGGCGCTGGAACCTTTCGGAACCGGCCCCCCGCCAGAGAGTACTGTGTGTGGAGCGGCAAATCTGTTTCGTGAGGAAGTCGTGCCGATTTTTCGCTCAACTTGCCCAGCTGGTGCGGGATTTGGAACCGAAACGCGTCTACCGAAGCCCAGCCGTAATCTAAGGAGTAGCATCGCCAAACAGAGTTACCCAACGGAAAGCGACGCAATAGGTATCTAGCGCGGTCACCTCGCTGTCTCTCGGTAATTTGCGCTATCTGGTCCGATCGGCCGTGTAGACTAACTACCGGGCGCCTGTTACCGCACGTCGCAAAGTTCCCAAAGGGTTCAATTAATGGGTGAAAAATGATGCCGCACGCACATCATTTGACATGGGCTATATAGGGTGATCCATCAAGTGTTTGGACTTCCGTTTACTTGACTTTTAAAACGTCAAACTTCTCTTCAAACTTAGTACAAATTTTGACATTTACCAAATAAGACGCTATACGATTGCAGATTATTGGGAAAATTGCGGAGAAAAGGTTGACTTATTGGTTCTTTGGCGAAATTAAAGCTATTAGCTTGGACGACAATCGATACTAGGCTGTTAGGCAATAACTAGGCAATAAGTTCTTTGCCTCGATAAGAAAACCACATTTTTATGGTTTGAAATACTCTTTATTATTCAGTATGGCCTTCCTGAACATCAATACACTTGTTTCAAAGAGACTCCAATTTATAAATTCAATCCCTGAAGTGAAAAATTGGAACACCTTCAAAATACGCCTCCGCAGCTGTTATGACGGCTTCATTTAATGAAAAACGCTTTCCGTGCACGATTTTTCTTAGGTCTTAAAACTGATGGAAGTCGCCAGGGGCAAAATCTGGTGAATACGGTACACATTGTGCACAAAGCTTTCTGAAACTCAATACTTCAGTCAAAATATTGGTGATACTGCTCAATGAGATGGCTAGGCCTTATACTAAATCTCTTTTAGTGATTCGCCGATTTTCCAATACGATATCCTGCATTTTGTCTACGATTTCAGATGTTGTGTCTGTTTTTTGACGTTTTTGACATAGATCGTCGTGAAGGATAGTACGACCACGTTTAAACTCAGAAACCCCCCTTTAAACCCCCTAATTGACCCCCTAATTGAGAGCAAAGAGTCCTTATACACGTTCAACATTCGTTCATAATTTTCGTTTGTTTTTAAACCTCACAAGAATAAAAATTAAATCACTGCACGATACTTCATTTCTTCCATTGTAAAAAATACTGTGACATATCGATACTAAGTGGCTTGTAAAAAAATATTAAGCGACCGATTGAATAGAAATTTCGCGTATCTTCATATGAAGGGTGCACCAATATAACAAAAAAAAAAAATAGACTCGTAGCAACGCCCTCTGTTATCGAGGCAAAGAACTTATTGAACACCTTAGTATTTGGCACCACGGAATCCAAAAACTAGCTGTACCACCCTATATACCTTGCTTGACTAATGGTTCCACTTGCTGTCGATCACTCGGACTCGAGGAACGAGGAGCACATGAAAAAACGACATGCCCGGCTTAGTTAGACTCCGACCGATGGCGACAACGTGGCGACAACTAAGCCTCAGCAGCGACGCAGAGGTCGTGAGAAAGTGAATGGCCCACGGCACACGTTTTTTCCCGGTTTCGGGTCTCTCAGTTTGGAAGTCTGGCTGTTTTTGTTTCGGGATCCGTCGGAAACAAGGGTGTCGTAGGCGATAGACAGAACCAGAGTACGGCGCCGAGAAGAAAGTGTCAAAATGGCGGGCCACCGAGAGTGCACTGAAAACGGCCTGGACCGACGGATTACGGAAAGGGCTCTCTATATAGCCAGCGCCACTAGCGTCAGCCGTTTCCAGGTGTCGATAAAAGATGATTGAAATGCGTGTGACGTGTGACGGAAGGCGACCACGCGGGCGACTTACGCAACCTGTCACCGTTGTCGCGACGGGATAAGGAACTTCGACGTGAAGTGCGTGTCCCGCAATGGAGTCGAGGGGTCTACGGAAAAAAACGTCGTCATAGATGAAATGAAAAGCCAAAGCTGTCACTTTCATAATCGCCCGGGCCTTCCGCACAAAGTGAGCGATTACGACGCTACCGCTGCGCTGCGTGTAGTTGCGGAAGACACGGCCACCACCGGGGGGAGGCCGTCCCCCCGGGTTGCGCATGCGTAGCCCGGTGCTTCCTGGAGACCACCTGGAGGAGGACCCGCCACGTGCGCTGCAATTGACGCTGGCGCGGGCTCTGTAATTAGGGGCTCATCGATCGAGAGAGATGGCCGAAGCCGTCTCGGCGACGGTTACGTCGTGCTTGTGCTCCATCCGACGGAACACACGACGGCGAGCTGGTTGCGATACGCGATCTTCAATTATCCTTCAGAGCGATCGATAATACGCGGTGATGATCGCGGTAACTCCCTACGTTGATAACCGCCGGCACGCCTGTCAGACGGATCTCGGATTTATCGATCGGTTTCGCCGTCCAAAACGCAAATCTCAAGGGCCTCCGAAAGGACTCCAACTTGGCTCCGATAGAAACACTTTCGACGTGAGTCATGGCGCCGGTGGATGACTTCATTCGGGGCCCGGGGGGTGCATCCAACCGTGCACGAAAGTGTAGTGCAATCCGATCGCTTCCAGCGCATCGGTGCAACATGAGAGACTCCAACAACCGGTGACCGGTTGGCTGTGAAATTCAACGCCGGTGTCGACGTAGGGCCGGGCGTGAAAGTGAAAGCATGTTTTCTGTACCGTGCCCGGGTGCCCGGGTGTGTGTGCCCGAAACGCGGCTCGTCCGGACCACAATGGTCAAGAGAGGTGTTTATTGACATGGGGAGGCAACCACCCCCGGAGGGTGCTTTCTTTCTTTCGCCGGTCGTCTGTTTGAAGAACGAAAAGTGGCGATGGTTGAAGACATTGTGATCGGCCATAAAAGTGTAATGGCCCCAATGGGCGGAAGAAGGCAGGAATCCGAACGCCGAAATTGAACCCTTTAGTCCTCCGACTGCCAGACACTGTAAACACCTCCTTGAGTAGTCGCCCCCTTTCGCTAGACTGCGCCATATACTATCAGCAAATAAAGCAATCACCTTCAATGTTTGCGCGATCAACTAACTGTGGCGCGCTATGAAAGGGCCATTGTTGATCGAGCCGGCGGCACAAGCCCTCCGGTATCGACAAGGAACCTCATCGAGTCCATTCATCCCCCGGCCGGAGGGGTTTCGATGCCGCCGCTCGAGATGAAAGACCTGACACGTGGCGATAACGATCGTACCCGATGATGCGAAGACAGTGGTCGATATCGAAACCCGGGCCCTAACCGGCAGAGCAAGGGGGCGATATGATTTATCAGCAGAGCTGCCACTTCTGATCGAGGACCAGCTGATGGTGGTGGTACTTCAAACTACTTTCTGCGGTCCCGGTCCATAGTGTCGTGTGTGATTTGTGGGGTCTGGCCTGGCAACATTTATGACCCGGTTCATTACAACTGGCAACGTGTAAAACACCCAAGACAATCAAAAACACGTCTGGAAAAGGGAGTAGTGGGCCACAAGTGGGGACATTTTAATACAACGCATAAGAAGCAGTCAATTAAAGCCAAATAAGCGCACACATCGGGGTAGCTTGCTTGTAACCCAATTACCTCGATTTTTGGGACGATGAGAAAATGGACCATCACGTTGATCAGTTTATGGACTCTTCACCAATCCCGTTTCCCGACAACACCTCGGTGGTGGTTTACCGGTGCATGATAGGATCTCGGTGGACCCGAGAGTTGAGTTTCGAAATTAGGCTCCGCTTAGTTACTGTTAGGTCCCATCTCACTCGTTAGCCCCCGTGTGTCTTTGGCGCCGCTCGGCAAGTGAGGAAAATGTGACGTTTAATTAGATCACCAGATCACAACGAGATACGGGATCACCGCGCATTCTATTCCAAAGATCGATCCCCGAGGTTCAAGTGCAACCCAAACTCGATGGGTGTTGAGTGTCTCTGTGCGCCCCATGCCCTTCAGGAACGCCCGCATCGCAGTTCCTTCGATGCTCGTGCGATCGATCTGTGGCTGCGATCTGCGAAAAGTGGCAAAACTGGGCCGCCAGCGCGTTGGACACGCCCCAAATCGGTCCACCCGGTCACGGCGACAGATGCGCCACAGTCTGGCCGCTGCGCACGGCCTGGCCTGGCCCCGATCAGCGATTACGTTGGCCGGAAAGTAGGTAAGGTGTGCGCTGCACTTACCGTAAGCAAATTACGGTTGTTCCTGTTTTGATCCGCGAGGGTGCATAAAGGCCGCCACCCCCCGGAGCAGACCGGAGAGCAGGTCAGGTCGCTTCTGCCAACACCTTCCGCAAGTGCAATGGAAACGGGTGCGGCGGGGGGGGATGGAAAGGTGGCAGTTGTAAACATGCTAAATTGATTAAGCGAGAATTTGCGCGGCCCAGGGAAGAGGATCAGGTTTCCGAAGGCGCACAAGGCGCGGAACAACTATGATTACGATTGAAAGGAAATCGAATCGCTGTTCTGGGCAACACGGCCATTGGGTAGTCGCCAACGGACGACAAAGAAGGTCCATTTGTAGTCCCGGGGACACGCCAAATTATGGGCAAAATCTTCTAGTGACATATGGGGACACCAAACCGTTCGATATTCCCCCGCAGCAGAATGGCCTTCCCTAGAATGGCTTCGAAATGGCCTCTAGGTGGCCATAAAATTCCTGCGAAAGAATCCCGCGGTATCGATATCGGACACGTTCGCCAACCAGATTTATGATAATGTTATGCTGACGACAATGTAGAACAGAATTCCGGCTGTCAATACAGTTACGCCAATAAACGGATACACGCCGGGGCACTTAATGAATCAACCGGACCACAGTTTACAGTTAGGTCACCGAGAGGCGAGACAGCGCAGGCGAATAGCAATCCTGGGCGGTTGGGCATGTCCACTTTTCGGCGCTCTCGTAAATACCGCTGCCAATTTGTGGCCCGCAGAGGACAAATTGATGCGAAACCAATGGGCATTCCACACACACACACACTCGGGGTCTTTAGGGTACGGCGCTAGGAGGTATGCAAAACCGTATCATTTATCACCGGAATGGGGGCTAGAGCTTTAGTTTTTGCAACATTAAATAATAAAATTCCGGACTGTAAACTGTGGGCCATAACTCTATATAATTGGGGGGAAACTCTTGATCGACATGAACCGTTATAGGTATTGCTTTTAGCTAATTTTGCATATCTATCACAGGTTTTCCCCCGCTTGCCGATGTATGCTAATATTGAATCATCCTATTATCGATTTTATTTTAATACTGTTTCGTTTCTTTGAAGATCATTGTTTTATAATGCAGATATAAGCATTTGATCAATAAAAAGAAATCTGATAAGTTATGGTCATATAGCACTATCCGAGTGGCTGGAACCGTTGAATGTTTGTTTTGGACTGGTTTGGCATAGCTGTCACCACTTTCCATACTTCATTACATGTATTCTATTGTATTTTCTGTTTAACTTGAGGAATATGCGAATGATTCTTTTGTCTATTTTGTTTGACGGTTCCTTGAGTTGGTTTTTGTCAAAACTTTCCTAGTATACTGTAGTAGATTTGCATAGCATTAGTCACATTTGCATGTTTGCCTTGAACGTTGTGCGTTGTTATGATGTAACGATGTTTACTTTCGACTCTATAGCCACGATTATTTGCATTAGAATAGAAGTGACGTGATATGTGCCCGTGTATGGGGAAGCCGCGGTTTGCGCGCGGCAGCAAACTGTGAAACCCAAAGTCGGACCTCTGGCGGGGCCGGACCTTTCAAGCAAGGATAAGCTCTCCGAGCGATGACTAGAGCTATGACATAATTCGCCAGAGCGCTTATGGTAAATACACCTTGACGCAAACTAAATACTAAATGCGAGACAACAAAACAAACACCGGTTTTAGCACCCTAGCACCCGTTCGAGCACTAATTCATCATCATTTACTGCCGCCATTGCACATGGCTGAAGACGATGCTTTTTCCTGCCGGCCATCTGGCCATGCTGGACCATTGTTTGAGGCCCACTGTACTGCAGGCTCTAGGTCTGCCCCATCATCGTCGACGGCGACGGTTATGATTTCATCGAACGAAGTGGCCATTATGCTCTTGGCATGACACCTCACCGAGCATGCGAAGAGTGGCCGATAGCGACCAGTCGCCGGTTCCCGGACACTGGTGATGCGCAAAAGACTTTTACTTTCGCGGCAGGTCCGCATTCGACACAGCCCGTCAGCCTGTCAAAGGGTGGCGGACCGCTCCTCGGGCGACCAGAGTTACCTCACCGACCACCGGAGCCACTGACCGGACCGGACAGACTCGCGTTACGTTAGCGGGGCCGGTCTGGTGACGGAACGCATCTTCGCCAAACTGCACGGCCCGGATCATTAGCTCCGCCGGGCAATAAATCATGGCCGCCGGCCGACCCGGCGGACGTCAGGGAAGAGTGAGGCTGGGGAGCCGTGGCTGATAATTAGAAGCAATTTTGAATGAATCGATCGCACCTTCGGTCGGCTCTTGGAAAGTGGAGTTCCATCACGTTCCATCGCGAGAGGGACATTCCACCACGGAGGGCGCAGGAGAAGAAAATCTCTCGCCGTTTCCCTCGCACGATGCACGATTTTCCAGCCGTCCAGGCGGGTCGGAACCATTGAAGCGGGTTGATCGCGGCGCATTGATCGGTTGATAAGCGTGTAGCCCGGTAAGTGTAGGTTCGGTGGCAGCCGGGCGGGATGAAAATTGGTAGCCGGGCCACCGCCGGGCCGGGCCCGACGGAACGGAGGCCTGATCACTTGCTGATCGGTTGGTTAGCGTCGCTTAACCCTGAGGATGGAGCACGTTACGCGCACCCGGTCCGCTTTAAAACACAGTAATTAAAGAAAAAGCATCAAACGCAGCGTTTAGGCATCGGCTTCGATGGCTTCGGTCATAGGATGCACACGACCATTTCTTTCCGCTTTCAGTGAGTTACGCAACTCGGGCAAAAAGCTTCCGGAAAGTGCCCGAATCATTTGTTTAGTACCACATTATTGGTTGGCATTTGGTTGTTCAATCTAATCTTACTTCGTTAAATCCCCAAAATAAAAAAAATAAACAAACCAAAGAAACTACGGAGAGAAACAGCGATCACGAAGAGCGAAGTTCATCGAAACCTTAACCGAAACATTAACCTGCCCGGTTTTTAGAGAAAAGCTAAACCTTTCTGGACTGGACTTAATGAAATAGAATAATTTATCAATGTTGTGTTGGACGTAATCATCGGACGATGCACAATCAACGTAATGACAATGGAATTTCTAGTGACAGAACTGAGTACCAACACTTCCGAACTAAAGGAATAAATTAAATTCATTAAATTCTCAAGGATTTAACCAATCGCATTGGTGCTATGTTCGAAGATTAGATAACCAAGAATTCCTCGGCTGGCACGATGATCTGTCAGTAAGACTACTGGACCTAGTGTTTGATTGTTTTTCACTATTATTCACTCAAAGAGACGAATGTTAGGCTATTACAGTTCAAAGTACAAAAGTACATAATACAAAAGAAAAAAAACCTATTATTCACTCAGTAAATTTTTTTTTAAATATGCCCTATCTATACGAAATAAGGTTTCATTCGGTTTCAATGACTTAACTTCACACCAGAGCTACCTGCCAGAAGCATGTGAGTTACATAATTTGGAAAATGTATTGAGGCGTCTCCACATTTTTTGTCAGAAAGTGGTTTTTTGTCAGCCTAACGTTCAATTGTTTCGTTTTAGAAGTCACGATGCGTACACAAGTAATCAGTTGGCCATACACAAATGTTGGTCAAACGAAGTGTCACGTTAGTTGATTAATGATGATACTGCCACAACCTGTAACAGAATTCCAGCCAAATCATCATATCTCATTCTGTGATGTCATAATATCAAACATCGTTTTCCCTAGTTTTGCTCGGAAAAACGATTTGAACTGATCGTTTTGAGCCCAAATCATAAGATCCTAATCTTTCCCGCACACACTGCGGCCGATTGACCGAATTATCACACCACCACACCGTGTCGTTACGCATCTTAATTGGCCCATTCGTTCCACTTCTTATACCCTCCAAAAACGTGATTTAATATGTCACTAATCGCACCCTGACACCGTCCCGCCGGCTAATGGCATTCAAATTCAATTACGACGGCCACCCGTGGCCGCCATTTTTACTTTTCTTTCACCCGATCCACAGTGGCGACGGTGGCGATGGGGTAAAATTGATGCTGGAAGACACCCCCAGAGCATGCCATTGCCACCAGGTTCAATGCTCCTAATTTGCATTCGATACGAAAGGTCCGGCCGCATGGTGACGCATCTCTGGCGAGTCGAAGATGGCGGACGAAGAGATTGGCGGCGCCCGTTACGCTCCGGTGGGGCCGAGGGCGAAAAGCCAAGTGTTTTCGGGTGACACTCGCGTTGGCCACAGGGCCACAAAACGTGGTCTAAGCCGATTTGCGCGGTGAGAAAGTGTGAAATGGTGTACGGTCCGGCCAACCGTGGCCGGTGTGGACCAAAATTGGGTTAGCGCTACCGAGGCGCTCAGTGGGTCAGGCACCGAATCGAATCAAACACCGAGTCACCGAGGAGGTGGCTTGTGCGAATTGGTTTCGTTTTCTGTCCTCGAAATTGGGACCCGTAATGGGATTCAATTTTTCATCCCAAATCCGCCGACTGGTCGCTACCTAATTGACACCATGTTTGCGCGTCCCGACTTCCGATGCTAGGGAACCGACCACGCGATCGTGCTCCTGTTAACGTGCCACGTACGTCGACACTTGGCACTTTCGCAGTCGCGAACGCAGTGCAGTGGATTATGCAAACTGCGCCAACTGCTCCTGGGCTCTCGCTGACGGACGAACGCCCGCCAGACGTTGTAGCGCAATCGATGCTGCAGCCAGAGACAGGACCAGGGGCAGTCGATGGGTTAGCGAACGGAGCCCCGGCTCGTGACGCTCGACGGCTGACTGATCGGTAATTTGCATAGTTGGCGTAAATTTGAGCATACAGCAGACGGACAGACAGACGAACGGCTTCCACCAACTGGTTCCCCGACACTGGACACTGTTACGCGACACCTCGCGCAGGAGCGTGACGTCGCGAAAACTTACACCTGTCCCTCCCCCCGTTTGCGATGATTAGTTACGGTCCGAGTGTGGAGGATCTCCCGCCCCAGCCAGACTCCATAATCTACCAGTCTACACCTAGTCTAGGCCGTCGGTCGAGTCCATAAGCTACGTCTAGGCCGCAGCCCTCGTCACTCATAATGCTGATCCTTATGCCCACACTCTCAGCACCGTCGATGTCGACAACCTTTGCGGCTGGCTTTAACGACTGCTCCAGTTGCTGGGCCTGACCGTTTAGTCCGTCCGCGGAAGCAAAACTCGAGGGGCAAGTTTCGAGTTTTATTAAAATTATTTTCATTAGCCTTTCGCAAATGCCGCATCGACAGGCCGTCTATCGGTCGCCATGTGATTATGATGTCTGGCGGTCCACGAGCACCACCGTGGCCCCTGGCGGCTGTCCGCTGTCCGACCAGGCCGGCCGTGGGGCGGTTGTCAATCGACGGCCTTCGCTTTTGAGAGAAGCGGAAATTGACCATTACCGGTGCATGCAACCTGCTCGTTATTCACGCAACGCACCGCCGTGAGATTATTGCCAAAGAGCGCGTCGATCAAAGTTTGGATCGTGAAAGGTTCGCCATCTTGGCCGCAGGGAGAAGAAGAAGAATTAGGAACACAGCAGCGACACAGCAGCGCGTAACAGGTTGACCCGAATGTAGCAATCACGGTTTCATAAAGCGTCCACTTTCACTTAACACAACAGCGCTGCAGTGCAAGGACTGCATTATTCGCCGTCGCGATCACAATCACAAATTGTACTCATTTTACACACTTTTCATTTGGAACGCTTCGTGGCAAAGATAATCGCCATGGGCAGCTTCCAACAAAACAAGGACCCTTTAACACGAGGAACTCGTTTATTTAGTTTCGGTGGTCCTTTGTCAAAATGTGGCCCAAGAACGCACCCAAAGTGGACGTTAAAAATGACACGGACCTTCTGTGGACAGTGCCGGTGTCAAGTTTCATCTTTTCGCAGCAATTGCACCAACATTTTGCACAACTTTCGGACAACAGAGAGTCACATTTCGTGCCCGTAGCGAGTCCGATGAGTCATTCGCCAGATGCCCAACTCGCCCATGGCCATCCGCTCGTATGTGTGAATCAAACAAATGGCCAACCGCAAAACCGAACAACCGGCAAACAACAAACATCCTTCGGGGCGCAATGGTATGCAATTTGTCAATTCAATATACCAATCAACCTTTAGGGGGGCCTGTTACACACCGCACACACCGCCTGCCCATTGACATTCACCGTTGCCCAATCGCGCCCGAGCGAGGCCGAGCGGTTCCCGGGCCCGTCCTGGCCCGATGGAAGACGATCGAGATCTGTCATGCGATGGATAATTTCTTAATTAAAACAACAATGTGCGGACGGCAAACGGCGGCAGGCAAATGCAAACCCTTTCGAACCGCGAGCCAAGGTCTCGGAGGCGCTCAGATCGCCCTTACTGAATGCGGCCAGCCGTCCCGCTGAAGCGGAGCGCGATTTTCGATAGATTCGGGTGCATCGCGGCGAGGACCGATTACACATCCTCCAACATGATCATCATCATCATCCACATCATCGCCGCCGTGGGACAACGGACCTAACATTTACACGCTTGCCAGGGGATGATCAAATATTTAGAAGCTCATCCGCAACCTTCCCATCGTCGCCGCCGCCACGCACGGGGCTGGCTTCCGTGAGATTTGTGGCCGGCGTGACGGGGCGTTCGATTAGCCGGTCCGACCCGGGGCCGGACGGCCGGGCTACACAGTGGGAAACCGCCTTGGGTCGGTGTCGGTGGGGGGTCAGCGTCTTGGAAATGATTTCCTTGAAATTCGGTTCCCCCCCGCCGAGGAGGCACCGTAACCTTTCGTGGTCGGCGCAGCAAACCGCCGCAAGCCGCAAGGCGATGATCGAAACGACACGCAGACACAGTCGTATGTTGTGCAGTCTGCGGTCGATTAACTTATCGATCTTATCGATTAACTTGTCGATCCCTAGCTCAGCTGCTAGCTGAACCCACGAAAAAATCTTCCACCCATTTTGAAGTGTCCCTTGATCAATGGAACATTTAGAAGCCCTGAATTGAAACTTTAGTTCGAAAAGTTCAACTACTCTACTAGACACTATTGAAATTTAGCTTTGAAGGACGGAAAATTCCTCAAATTGGGGTTCGTTTTTGTCATTAAACTGAGAATGGGAAGGAGTGGATGGTTCAGAGCCAGCTTCCGCATTTTCGCATCCGATGTCTCCTGCTCGGACTCGGACTCCAGTCGTGGATGGGCTCAATTTCGCCTTGTCGTGAGTCTCCTGTCCAACAATGTTAACTCTACAACTTTAATGTCTATGTTACGTTGATCGTCCTTACTGATCATCAGCTTGGATGTTTTACATTATGACTACAGGACACTACTAGACTTAGACACAGATATTTCTTATCTGTCAGGCCGATGACCAAATTACCGCAAGAATAATCTAATCCGCAAAAGAACGGTCTATTCGACTTACTATGGTCTCTTGCAAGCTATTACATAGTTTTCCTATCTGTTGCTTAACACCAAAATCAGATAAAAGCGAGTCAAGGCATTGAAATGTGGGCCTAAGGACAGTGGTCAACTCAGGACTGATCGATATTTGTCCATTTCGGATTGTTTCTACGTTCGTTTAACAAACTTTCTATTGAATTTGATATTTGTGCACCACAATTCATCACGTAAACTTACTGTTTGCGCTGTTTTAAAGATTCCAGAGAGTCAATTCATCACATTTGGCAATGGCCTTTTCAATCGAAAGATGTTCAGCGATCCATAAAAAATGAAAAAGATGGAAAGATGTTCCATATTAATCGTTAAACTTTACTCAGACATTAGGCAAATATCTTGGCTTTACATTTAGATATGATATTGGCCATCTTACGTCAACTGCATCAGCGGTTGGTCTGCCTTTAACACGTCATTTAGCGGCGAACCTGACACAATCGTTAACAGTGCAGTGCGTTCAAGCCATTCCGGCGATGCATCTAATAAGCGCCAAATCCTTGACCATTTGGAGCGGCGGCTTTTTTTTTGGTCAAGTGTTCCTTATTATAAAACATGTTTCAAACCCTGCCACATGCCACATGTCTTGCTCCTTGACACTAATGCACTATCCACAATCACCGGACCGGACCGAAACGGCCCAAAAGCATTCCCTCTGCAACCGTGAACCGGCACTAATCCGAACCCAAATCGCACCTCGTGGCGATCCTCCGTCCGAAGCGAGCATTATTAACCTTTCGCACCGGCCCGTGGCCTTCTCTCTTCGCAGATACATCACCCCGACGACGCTTCCGCAGGTGATTGCACCATCGAGCAAGTCCACCGGCACCGGCATCTCGCAGAAGCTGCGCGACCTGGCGACCTCGGCCGGCTTGCTGACAGCCAAACCGCGGCCCCCGCTCAAACCGGTCATCAAGACACGCGGCTCCAACAGTACCGAGTTCCCGAAAAAAGTCACATTCAGTGCTTTTGCAACCGTGCAGGTTGTTTGAGGATACAGCGATACAGGCAGCAACCGACTCCCGGACCGACTCCTGGCCGTCCGCCACATCACCACCACCACCACCACCAACCAACGTCAGCAACAAGAGGGAGAGCGCTCTCTCGGAGGGTGTCGTCACCATCCAGGACTCACCGGAATATCACCTATTTCCTGACCCATACACCGGAACGGAAACAGGTCGTTATTCCCTGCAACCAAATAAGCCAATCCAGAGACCAGCTGGGGCCCGTGCCCGTGGAAGTTGTCGTTCAATCCGTCCAGTCCGATTTTCCTTCGTCATCCTGCGTCTTCCAGAGCCGTTAGAGCGGGTGTCGTTCTCTGCCCGCAAAATCTCCCGCTCACGCTGCTTGCTGCTCCCGACTGATAGCTTGTACCGAACTCGAACTGTGTGATTTTCTTCCTCCGTTTTCCCGCCGATTTCCCGGCCCACGGCGGGTTGCACAGCGCATCGCGAAGTCAAACGGCAAACCCCTGTGTATCTTTGTAAAAAGCTGTGTAGTTTCTGTAGTAAGGAGTAAGAGTTTAAGTTGCGAACAAAGCTAGACTAGCGTAAGAATGAAGCGTCTTTGCAAGATCATTACCCCCGAAAGGCACCCAAGGACGAGGGATCAGAAGCGATGTAAGGCGTTGTGTAAGGCGTTGTAACGCGGAAAAGTAGCAGAAACATTGAAGTGAGAAAACTTTCTCGACCACGCCGAACAGGCAAGCCGCCACGGAGTACGGAAAAATGAGGACTTCCCAAACGCCAGACAATTCGATCAATTAGATAACTGGAACGAGCGCTGGCACGGGATGATGCCGCAGCAGGGTGCCTTTGGTAGCAAGTGAGGCGCACCGTTAGGTGCGAAGTGAAAAGTGAGAACCCAAAATGGTCCGCAACACCCTAATGGTGCGAGAAAATGGCGCCCCAACCCCCAGCGCCGTGAGGGGACTACCGAAAGGTTCGACCACTTTGGCGCTTTTAAATCAATCAATAGGCCAATCAAAGAAACATTCAGCAGCAGCGATCTGGCCGAACAGGGTGATCTACTACCCCTAATGCAGCCCCGGTTTCGGTTCGCCGGCCTGATTCTTTCTGTGCCCCGGGGATGGGGAGGGCTTTTCCAACCGCCCGGCCGGCGCGACGATCGAGAATTATTCAATTTCGATTGCGTCGATCGGAAAACGGCTTTCAACGGAAGCGCATTACCGCACGATCATTATCGCACGCTCGAGATGGGTGAAGAATTGGCCAGAAACTTCCGCCGTTGAGAGGTTCACAGAGCAGAGCTCAGGATTAAAAGTGTTTAGCTTCGTAATCAAAATGTGTTAACATCACGATCATCATCACGATCAATTTGAAATATTATTTTGAATTCAGTCCAGTGTGATGTCTGACGATGTGGTCTGATGCAAGAAGCTCGACGGTTTGTGGTCAACGATAATTGTTTTTCTTTTTTGCATCACATCAAAACCAGTGTACCTTACATTTTGTATTACATTGACGATCCGAATCCGTGGCAACGACAGGGAGGAAGCAAACAAAATAGAGTTCGCTATCGAACATTCGCCAACCGACCGCACGCAGAAACCTTCCCAATAACTTCACCCAGGAGCTGCTACATCAATCAGTTGCCAGCGGCATCACCCATACTCTAGCCTCGGTTCCTCGCGTGACGCAACAGCAAACGCCACGTAGAAATGATACCCACGTTCAATATTGGCTAAAACAAAAAACCCGCAGACAAGAAGAAATATCAAATCTGTTACGAAATAATTAGCTTTAACGGAGACTTTTATTCAGCGGAGACCGGGCGGGCTGCTGGGAATAAAAGAAACAAAACGAAACAAAAAAACCACAAGAAGCGCGCACACAAAACGTAGAAAAGTAACCAAAACCGAGCGACGGAAGATGGCATCGCGAGCGCGATTAAAAGCATATCATCTCCCACGGCTCGTTTGTGTTTTTGGTTTATGTAAATAGTAATCTACTCCTAAGTGACGGTAACCCTCGGCGTGTGATGGGCCCCAAAAGTTACGGCCGATCGGAGATCGCGAATCCGCCGTGCTTGCCGTGTGGCGTAACACCGAGTGCGCGCGAAGGAAGAAAACCGGCGGAAGACGGATCCGATGCGATCCGATCGTTTACACACTACACTATTTGTAGTGGCTTCCGTAAGGCATCGGTTGGCCGAGATAGTGGCCGAGCGAATGAGAAATTCGAATGTACTTGAATAAAGGAAAATTAGCGCGCAACGTGCAACTGATAAGCGATGGTGTCTGTGATGGTGTTTCTGAGACGAACTGATGACCGACTCGCACGGGTCGCCTTGTTTCGAGGATCGCATCGCTGGGGCGACCTTTTCCCGCAGCTCCAGCATCTGCTCGGCCCCCTTCGGATGTCATCACGCGGAATCGAATCGCTTAGTCTCACCATACTCGCGCGCCATTAATATTCATAATCCGCGTACGCTTTTTGCGTAAGCCGCGTGCGTTTAGGTAAGTCGTCTCGTCGTCGTCGTCGCGTCGGGACCATGCCGTGCGGTGCAATGACATTTGAGGTAACATTTGAACAATGTTTGGGAACGGCGGCAGTCTCCCCAGTTGGCCTGGCTCTCGGTAGCCGGACCGCGCCATTACCGCGCGGGACCATTAGCGAAGTTCAGCATCCAAATCGAAACGACGGGGCTCGGGCGCGCGCGGACGGAGAGAAAGCGGCCGCAAGAGCCGCCTGCCCGGTGGAACCGGAGTGGAGTGGTGCGCGGTGACCACCGCGAAGTAGCGCGCGTGGTATGCGCAAGCCCGCGAGCGTATCATTACACTTGTTCCAGTGATCTTTTCACCAGTGATCCAGTTTTTGTGCCCGCTGCCCGTTGCCCTGCTCCGCGTCACGTGCGAAACCAACTCGCCGGGTCCCGGCGTCCCCGAGGTGAATCCGGAGCGTGGCTTCAAGATGTACGGGCCGCGATCCGAGGTCTAGAACTGGCAACATGTAATGGCTTCATCATTACCGGGAGGAGGTCAGTTGGTGGATGGCACGGGTCCGGGTAATGAATCGCTAAAACGCTCGATAACCCCGGACCGGGACCCGTTTTCGGAATGGCCATTGTTGCGTGATGCGATCCCTGCACGCGTCGGCTGCACTTGAAATGTGTCATTTCAACGGCTTTCCATGTACAGGGTGTTCCATTACGATCCAGAGATTGTAATGTCAAATAAACCCGCCATTTCTTAGTCGATTTTTATAGGGTATAGGATGCCGTTTATTGATAATTTACTCAGAATACAATATCGATCAAATGACCGCCTCCATTAGACACACAAAATGCGGCCCTTTTTTGGGCATTTTGCATTGCATTTGACAACGTTTCGGTAATAGACAACGTAATAGCAGCAATTTCCGCTGTGATATTAGCTTTAACTTCTTCAATAGTTTTCGGTTTGGTGGCATACATCTTACTCTTCAGTTAGCCTTACAGAAAGAAGTCCGAAGAAATTCGGCAACAATAAGCACGCACAGTTTTCATAGTTTTCACAGTTGAACGAACGACCGTAAATTGATCCGTGATTAAAATGCCATACATTGACGTTTCAGAATTTGACTGATTTGTCAAAATATACTAAAAAATGGCGAAGTTATTTGACATTTCAATCTCTAGATCGTAATGGAACACCCTGTACAGGGTGGCACATGGAGTGTTTTAAACTACCGATTGCTTGGCTTTTGAAACGTGAAGACTTCATTCTGGACATTTACAAATTGGGACGCTATACGCTTGCAGAAAGTTGGGAAATATTAAAAACTTATTTCCAAAGTGGTGTGTCTTCAACTCAAACTGTTTTAAATTTGAAAAACTCATTTCATTTCGGCTCATTTCCACCTCGATGTTAATAAGCAGAACTGTCGTATTTGGGGCTCGGAAAACCCATACGTCGTGCAAGAGAAGCCAATGCACCCGCCAACGAGTGACTGGTAGGTCCGGCGGCATCATCGGCCAGGCCTGATTGGATCTTCGGCGAAATTGAAGCTGAAAACTTGGACGATATTTGGACAGGGCGGCACTACGTGCTATACAGTCGATCGATCGATATTTTGCTCCCCATTCGTCGAAATGCCACCACAGTAGATAGACTACCCTATAGATGGAAGCTCCCGAGCCCCCGAGCCCTGGGATGTACTTTGGTGTAGCTGCCTGAGGTGTACTTTACGCAACAACTAGCGGACCCCCTTGGGTTGGCTGTGGATTTGTGTGTACTTTTTGGTCAGGTCCGACCGCACAACTCGACCCCTGCCGGCCGAGGTGACACATGGTCTCTCGTCATTCATCCCCTCGGAGCTCGGTGTTCGGTTATTTGGAAAACGGAAGGTGGACCGAGGAACAGTAAACAAACAGGTGGAGTGCCCGAACGGGACACTAGCAACGGTACAGCAGCGGGTAGCGCGCGGGTCCGTTTGGTACGTGCCCTGGTTGGTGCGCCTCGCGGACCTCGCGTGCGCTAAAAACAACTTGTCACTCAGCGCGCGCGCAGGCTTCACTTTCTTCTTGCCCCCAAACACGGTCCGGGCCGGATCGGACCGGACTGGACGGACCGGACTGCCCGCGTGAAGAACAGTTTTTTTCCGCGGCCTCACTTGGCCCGTAGCGTAGCCGGCTGCCCAACTTGGGAGTCGAGGGCACCAAGAGGGCGAGCAAGATGGCCAGATGCGCGACAGAGCGCCCAGAGGTCCTGTGCTAAGTAGCCGCTCACGACTTCTCGGAACCGGTCGTGTCGATTGATTGTCGATTTTCGCTTTCGTTCGGCGCTTTTCGGCGTAGACGTCGGGAGAGTCGGCGATTCCACTGCTGGTCCAGGTCCACGAACCGGACGTGCCCATCCCCGGGTGTGTGTGTGTGGTCCAGCCGAAGTCCGGATCTCGGAACGATGCACCGCGCTGCACAACTCCTACTTTGGTCACCACCAGCCCAACAGTTGAGTTCGGTTCGGAGGATCGGTGCACTATCGGACCTGATATTGAGTCTAGCCAAAATGCAGTTCATTGTTCCAACCATTCGAAGGTTTTAGCACTTCACCTTCACGCTATCCCACCAGGTGTCAACAAGAAGGACACGGATTGGAGAGAGAGAGAAAAGGAGAGAGCGAGAGAGAGTCCGATCGCCAATTTCGTAAAGGTCTACTATCACTTCTGCACTTTCGGAATGTAGGTTAAGCAAAGGCCCGCTTGTCCGTCACGGCCAGGTCCAGCCAGGGATTCCGGCTCCGGTTCCAGGGTCATCGAACGGTTGATCGATTTCTGATGAATTTCTGCGCCACTTCGGGCTGGGTATGTGGTTCGATCGCAAGGTTACCAGCACACGACGGTGGCGTGCTGTGACACGCCGTCGTCTGGAGGAGCGAAGATCTTGGGGACTCCACCGACCCGTCGTTGCTAATTAATCACGCTGCCGTTGCCGAAACACACGACCCGACAAGCTACGTGTTCATCTCCATTGCGGAGCGATCAGTGTGCTTCAGTTGGAAGGAATTTGCCATCCCCAGTCACCGCGGTCGAGATGTTTAGAAGTAGATCAGAATCCCTGGCCCCATACGCAGGATTAGCGCGGAAGGATGTCCCCCGCAACAAATGCGCCCCATGATTGCGCCCTCGCGGGAGTAATTTGTCAAAAAGCGGTAGAAACTACGTCTTTTTCTTGGAGTTCCCCCAAAAAGTCACACGATCGCACCGTGTAGCGGACTGCGTGTGTTCTAGGAACTCCCCCGAAGTGGTCCCGAGTGGGGTCCCGCGGAGTAAGCCGAAGATTGATGGTCTCTTCCACTTCTAATGAGGCCCCATTTATCGTGTGTTGCTTTTGGGGTGCCCGTTTTTTCGAGAGCCCGACGGCCCCAACCGCGCGATCCTGTGGTTTGCGGCAGGAACCACCATCAGTTCGCAGAATTTCGTACGCCCGTGTCCGAGTGCCGAGAATCTTCGTGGGTAAAGTGCTGTCAGCAAGTTAAGAAAATAATTTGAGCGCAAGTCTAAATGCGCATCGAATGGACACGTTCTCATTCCCTACCCGTCTTCGGCCGAGTCAGACGAAGTTGCGGTAGTTCGCGCACATTTGACCATTTTCTTCAATTACTCGCTTTTCAATTATTCGATCGTGGCTGCGATCGTTATGTAAAGCGTGTGCCGTGCGCTCTGTATGCCGTGTATGCCCCAGAATGCGCGATCGTTTTGCATATTTAGCACATTTTCTCAGCTCTCAGCTCAGCAACTGTCAACCGGCAGCGAACGTGTGCGCTGTCAGGTGGCGAAATGCATATAATTTCCCCGACTTTAGCGTACCGAGGACCCATTTTCGTACAATTAGCGTCGAAACCAAACGAACCGATCGTGATCGGGTCGATCGGCGGCGTTGCGTGTGTTGGGGCATTTCGAGCGCCAGAGTGGCAGGATCGCTACCGAAATAGGTTCAGCCGGTTCAGGCGGATCGAAACGAATCTCACAAGATGCGAAGTTTGTTTGGGGCCATCCACTGCGGCATGTGGTGTGAAGCATGTGAAGCCAAGTGGCTTCAGCCACTATTAGTGCATTGTTCGTCGCGGCCAGTCTTGGTGGCGGTGCCGGTCGAAGCGAGGGAATTGTGAGATGTACCCACTGCTCCGGGACCGGTGGCTATTAGGTGTACTTCAAATTATTATTTATTACGTCATTAACAACGCTTAGTGCTATGCAAGCACGGTTCCCAAGATGAACAATGTTTGCTTAGAAAGCACCAAGCGGTACATGGAGCAGTCATTTGGAAAAGGTATGTGTCATTCATGGGCTTTATAAATAGATCAAGCTCTTATTTGTTTTCTATGATTCTATGCTTTTAAAAGCAGTTTTACTTTTAGGCTCTACACTTTTCGCGAAGTACAGCGTCGACTTGAGATGTTCATGACGTTCATTCTCGATCGGTTACTAATTTTGCTGCCAGCTCCCCATTCATTCCCAATAACTTGCAGAAAGTTAAAAGGTGGTTAAATCAAACAGAAAAGATTGAAAGAGCTCACCCACGATCACTAGTAGTGTCTACATTGGGATAGTAGGGATAGTACATTAGAATAGAGGTTGGGATAGTACCGGGTGTTCCAACACGACCCATACTATTTCTATGTTAAATAACTCCGCTATTTCTCAGTCGATTTTGATAAATGAACAAGATTTATTTAGAGTATAATATGCCGTTTATTAACAATGTACTTCGAATACAATATCGATCAAATGACCGCCTCCATTGAACACACAATAAGCGGCCCTTTTTTGGACGTTTTTCAATGTACACATTTGACAACATTTCGGTAATAGACAACGTAATAGAAGCAATTTCGGTTGGCTGACATACACCTTACTCTTGAAATAGCATAGATTGACGACTCAGACTTTGACTGATTTGTCAAAACCGACTGAAAAATGGCGGAGCTATTTAACATTTCAATAGTATGAGTCGTGACGAAACACCCTGTATTTGTCCTCCATTTTTTAGTATATTTTGCTTATTCCGTCAAGTAGTATCTTAATTTAGTATCGAAAAAATGAGTTTCCGTAGGAATCTTTTTCCAGCGTTGTACAAGAGACAAGTCTCCCAAAACAAAAATTCTCAATAACCATCGGTTCCTCGTGGACCTCATAATTGCGAGCCTTCGCCTAGCAAACGTTACGTTAATTCGCGTCATCATACGTCAACTGCTTCGGCGGCGGCGGCGGCGGCCATAAATAACCATGCAATAAATGGGCGACACCATTGCATAACGTCAAAATGGCCAAAGGCGGCGTGCGGCCCGCGATTAGCACTGGGCGCTCGCACAGGACCACCCGGCAGGAAGAAGATTGCGATTCGCACATGGGATCTAAAACCCCCGACGGCTCCTGGGACGGGAGCAAAAAAGGGCCTTCAACCCAAGGGCAACTTGGGCACCGCATCCCGAAGCACCGTTAGCTGGCCGGTAATGATCGTTTCTTCTTTTCCGCGCGGCGGAAGGATCATATAAAGTGTTCGCACCTTCTCGTGCACCCAAGCCTGGGCCACGGAGTCACGGAACCAAGGAGACCCCCGCTGAATTGGGAAATCGTATGCAAAAAGTATCGCACACACAGACACATCGGTACCGGTACACTATTTCCGTTAGCGAAGCGAAAATGAGCCCGCAGTGCGATGCTTTCGAATCGTCATCTCGCCACGCAATCGATGTACGGTTTGGCCACCGAGTCCGGCCAGCCCAGGATTGGCCGGGCCGAAAGCCGATTAAAAAGCGGGTTGTATCGTTGTTGTTGTGTTTTTTCCTCTCTTTTTGTTTCTAAACGTGTTATCGCAGCCGAGTTTTCCTCGCGTTGCCAGCGGGCGCTCTGCATTGACCGGAATCGGGGCCAATACTCATTTCGCGCCAATCGACGCGGTTGCATAATTTCTCAAGGCGTGTGTTACATCGCCTTCCCCAGATGCCACAGATGCCTTATCAATGGAAGTGCGCCACAGGAAGTGCGTTACATGAGCAGCAGCGAGTGTCTTTCTTGCATCTTACTCGACAGGGGAAAAAACCGTGTTTCAAAGTACATTCGAGCCAATCAATTCTGCCAATCGGTAAATGTACTTTCTATGAAAAGTCCTGATGGAAGTATTACTTTAAAAACTTGTTTTTAATAAATTGTCAATATTTCATTATTTGTTTCTTGCTACAATTAATTTGCTTACTGCTTCTGATTTTTTAGAGTGAAGTCTGAAGCATGCATTCAATTTTTCGAATCGATAATTTGGATGAGCAAGTTAACCTTTGCAGTCTTTTGCAGCTAAAACTATCGTTCGGAATCGTTCGAAATTGATAGACTACTTGAATGAGCTATCTATTGATCGTTTAGGTACAATATAAGGTCTCTTGTGACATTAGGCTATTTCCAAAGTAAAATTGTCTCAAAAAGTAACTTGCCCGTGGTAGATTAGTAAGAAAAGCCAAAAATAAAAAGAATTACTACGCCCTTGACCGCATTCAAGACAAAATTGTGAATGACTGTACAATTCGTTAACGCCCCAGTGTATTGCCTCCGAAGGGGGCTTTCACCGAGGGCGATGGAATTTATTTACGTGATTAATTTCAGTACAATTTTTAATTTTGAAATTCCCGGTGGGTTGGAACTTAATTTATTCTTCCCAAAAGTCTGGCATATTGTGTGTGTGGAACCCAAATGACTCATGGTGAGCGCACGGTGACTTTTACTTCCGATCGTGCTGCTTATGCAACGCCCAACCGCGTTAGTCAGTTGCACCGTGCGCCGGAAAACATGCGTTTGAAAAACGGAAACCGGGTTCGTCGCTTTCGGGTCTTTTGTTTTAAGTCCGCGCGGGATGCGGCGAACCATTTGCGATGCGGCGAAAACAACAAACCGCACCGGATGCCGGGTGCCTAGAAGCCATTAACGCGTTCGCTTCGTCGAAAGCAGCAGTCGGTGGGCGACTGCAACAATGTGGTCGAAAGTGGAGTTAATTAACATACTAGACGCATGTTATTTGAACTTCAGATTTCTGAACCTCCGCAGCGGCTGCAGTAAACTTTTGCTAATTAAGTTACAATGTTTGGCTCGCAGAAACGGCACAGTGGCGATCGTTTCGTTTGTTGTGAAATGCTCCCGCGGCCCGTTGTACACTTTTACTTTTGTACCCTTCTGCAAGTCATCCATTTCGGTCATTCCGGTGGCGTTCCGAAGGAACGGGGAAGGGAAGAGGTGGTGGTGGTATGTGAACGACTGTGCCCATGGCTAAAGGCGAGTGTTTTGCGATCGTATATCATATAGTAAATCATGGCTGGCGGATGAATCAAAGAGTGAACACCCAAAACCCAAAATCTAGTATTTGCATGTTCAACAGGACTTTCGCGCCGACTCGTAAACTCATCCTGGTTGAATCCCATCGTTTCTCTCCGACTCTCCCAAAACACGCAATAAAATTAGCAATCACAAATAAATCCAACCACACGTCGGCGGGCACTAAAACACGGAATACGAACGGAGTATCCGCCCGCCGGGATGCTGGAGGACCGCAGAAAGGAGAAAGTCAAGGGTCAATCCAATCAAGCGCTTCGGTTCGGGCCAGCGTCTGCCGGGCCCGGGCCACATCTGATCGGTGGCTAATTCGCAACGCGCGAAGATCAGAGTGATAAGGCTGCAGCAGCGTGCGCTATCAGGCCTTTCACACATACCGCAGCAGCAGTCCCATGACGTGAGCACGTCGCATAATTCACCCGCGCACCCCGGTTCCCACAGCGTTCCGCGGCCGCGCGAGGTGAAACATAAAATTGGCCCCCCGACACACATCGCACCGGACCGGGTCCCATTCACACGCGGACGCGGTCGCGGTTTTGTCTAATATTTATCATCTTCGATTTCTCCGCACGGCGGCCCGGGCCGGGCCGGGCCGGGCCGGTGGCCTTTCGCGGGCCGATAAATGCCGAGGACCGCTAATGTGGCCGCGCAGATCTGCACGCGGCCCGCCGAACCAGTTTCAGGTTCGGGAAGCGCCAACAAGCCGGCCGAGTGTCACATTACGTGAGAGCATAATCCTTGGCCCGGGCCCTTTCTCCCGTTGGTGTGCGCGCGCCGTGAGACTAATCTTCCGATTCGCCGGGCCGGTCCAAGCCGTGTGCCGTGTGCATCTCCACCACCGTCTTGCTTTGGCCCAGGTGGCAAGAAAGGGACCGCCACAGAGCACGGCAACGAATTAGAAAGTCATTGAACTGCGTCGCAAGGCCCTCGTGGCTGGCTCGCTGGCTGGCTGACCGGAAGGAAGGAAGGAAAAGAAGGCTGCCAGCCTGTCTCGGTCCACAGTGGCGCACCCCGAAAGCGAACGGAACCGGCTGGCAGCGAAGGAGCGTCGGGAGCCTTCGGACCTCGGGCTCGGAGAAAGGTGTCCTACTGCTATCGCGGCCCAGTGAGCGGGACCAAACGACACGAAACGAAACGGGTGAGAGAAAAAAACTAAATCTCAACCATGGTGGCCGTTACGATTGTAGGTGACATGCGTTGGGCGCGATCGGCAGGACTGCAAAACGCTCCCACACACACACACACACACACGCAGGCGGATTCCAGACCGGGGAGTGTCTGCCGCCGATTTCCCGTTGGGCCACAATGGAATGGAATGGTGATGGTGGCTGAAAACAGTGGCGGTGGCCCGCATTCGAAGAGGCCCGTTCGTTGGCACCCCCACCGCGGGGGTGGCCCTTTTTTGCCCAGCGAATCATATCTCCACTCCGTTTCCCGAGGGGCTCCGATCGAATGTAGCCCGGAAAATCCCCCATGCACCACCATGCATCGCTGCGATTGCAGCGGTTTCGACACACACAAAACGCAGGAACGCGACCCGCACATCGTAAGGGCCAAACGCAACGGAAACGCCGCCCATGCAGTTTGTAGCCCATTTGTTGCCGATAGGGTTTTTTCGCGTCCACACGCGAAAGCTTTTAGGGCACGTTGAGCATTTCGTTCTCCGCGCGTCCGAGCCACTGATTACACTCGAAATAGAAGAAATGTATTCTAAAGTCCACCACTTTTCGACAGACTTTCATCCGTTTTCTAAACAAGCCTCGTTGAGTTAGTGGCACAAGTGCGACAGTTAGGATGAATCTGGGATAGTAACGGTCATTACAACACACAGTGGAAAGCAAAATGAAGCTTAGCTACTGAACATTTGATTAATATGTGACAAAAATCATATCGTCCTTGTAAATCGCTCTTTTGAGACGTTCAATGTTAGTTTAAGGTTTTAAGAGGCCATAGGAGAATTTGACCAGTGCGAAAACAAGCTTAGCATAAATTGGAAGCTTGAAGTTTTCAGTTGTTTCACACCAATTTCCTTCCTTTTCCAGTTATTTATGAGCAGTAATGACTTGATTTTTTACATGTTTTCATATTCACAATGCAAAATTAATGCAGACGAACGCATTCACCAAAGTGAGCAGCAATCGGTTAAATAATCAAAGGTTATGAAAACGAAGGACGTATTCATCATATTAATCGTACGTTCCTGATTGTGAGAAAAGCTGCACCGAAGTGATGAATTGTTTGTATGACCCAATAATCATTATGAGAAGTTGAACTTTTCTGCTAAATCTGGTCTAAATAAACATTGGGAAACAAATTACAACGGCATTATTGTCTAGGGATGCATTATTTACACGAAGCCTACAAGTGGAGCAATCCTCAATCCAGGAGTACTACCACGTGGATGATAATAGGATGAGTACATTAGTGGATGACATCAAGGTTTTATTACCATCGCTATTACCATCGTTGTTCACTGTTTAAATTTTAATAAATGGATTGAGATAAATCTAACATAGCGAATGTTATGGCCCTGTATATTCAGCCAGATTGATTATTATACAACGAAACAACTCATGTAATTTTTGTTTAAAACTTACATCGCTTTTTGTGTTATTTTTCACTAACGCTAACACTCTTCAACATATTGCCACAATTCCATTTTTGAATGCACAGTTGGTGTATGTTAGAAGCTGGAAGCGTATCTGGCCAAAACTTCCGGGATCGTGCACTTCAAAAGTGGCGTTTTCGTTCCACGATTGGATGTCCTGAACACTTATCGATCGTTAGCCTATTAAATCAAACATCAGCTGCGCTCCAAATATGATTGAAACGTCGGAGGAAAATGTCAGACAAACTGCGGGCATCCAGAGCCTACTACGAATAGCAGTATTCCTGTACAAAACCTCCAGATAACACTCTATATTAATAGAGCATCGTTAATTCAGAAGTTTTCTCTAGGATTTTGCTAAATATCGTGTCTTATTGCATCAAACCGGCTGTCCTGTTTTGGTTTGATGTTGTATGTCTACTTTTATGTGCCCTTATTGGTTATGAGGAAAACTAAAACAAAAAAAGAATTAACATCGCTGTGTGTGGAACTTTGGGAAAGCCGTTTGCACATCGGAAGCCAACCGAAATGGAGCACAAATAGCGCTGCACGCACCACGGAGCACAAGGTGTCCCTGGGCCTGGCCTGGTCCTACTGAACAACTCAATCATTTCCTCTCCAGAAACTGTAGCGGAAGCATGTTGGGGAACCACCCACCAACTTGGGCGGCCGCCATTCGAGTGGAACGCCAATCGATCGCGCGGAAGACCGACCGACATTACCGCGCCACATATCCTGTTCCTTGTCGGGGTGAAACGAAAAAGCATACTCAATTCCTTCCTTCATAAAAAAAAAAACTAGCGCCAAAGCGTCAGGGCGTCGCCAAGATGTCCGTCATCGGTCTATAGTGTCTCGGTTCGGTAGTGCGTGTGTAACCGAGCTTCTGGTTGGTTCACTTTTGGGCGCAGAATTTCCAAACAACAAGCTCGCGCCGTAGCGGGCCCACCGTGAGCCAAGTCTCGAGTCTCATTACGCCAAGCCAAGCCAGGCCACCGTCTCACACGCTGTCAGACGGTGGCGGTGGCGGGCTGTGTTATGCATGAGGCACGCGATGAACCATTAGCGTCGTGACGGGCTGCGTCCGAATCGGACGTGAGCTGAATTTCGCCCAACGGGCGAGCTGCAAATCTAATTTGGCAGGCCAATTCAGTTCATCAAACCTCATCTCCTCAAATGCGTTGCTGCTCCGGCCCCGGCCGCGGGAGTTTCGTTACAAAACCATCCACATCCATCAGCCTCTACGCATCTGGCTCCTCTCCAGACGGACGGCTCCACACTCTTGGCCGGTCGGCCGGGGCTTATTTTGCTCTTTTTCGTTTTTCTTCACTATTTTCAGATGAGCTATTACTTCACCCCGCGCATGGTGGTGGCTACATGTTGTTTTTGTTTCAAAACTATGTGATACTCTTTTTCCACTCTAATGCCCTCAAATCAAGTGCGCTCGCACTCGCTTGCTCGCTACACTTACCCGGCCCGGCCTACTGCCAGGGTCGGGCAGGTCGCCAGCGCCAGCGCGTTTCCTTTTTATTAATTAATTAGCGTACTCGATGAGCGCGTGCACACAGACACAGAGAATCTGCTGAATCCGATCCGGACCGAGGACCGACTGCAGAGGACCGAAAAGCGAAGGAAAATGTTATGCGCACGTACTGGGCCGCGAAGCGAACCGCTTCAGGCGGCTCGGAATGTGTGCGGCACCAGGCACCCGGCCCTAGAAGGGACACCACTCCGGCGGCCGGGGCGGGATCGTGCGAGGCGATTATTTAACGGACCCGCACATTTCAATCCTCTGCCGCGGCGCACGTGAAACGCTTGCAAAAACGCTTCACTCCAAAGCGGTCCTCGGAGCGACTTGCGTGGAACGCGCGCACACGGACTTGCTGAAATTGCTTGCTAATTAAAAGTTAATTACTCGCGCAGCTCGTGAGCCCACCATAGTGGTGGGTCGAACGCCGACAGCATGACCGGTGACATATCGAGAGTCGGTGACATCCAAGAAAGGCCTTCCGCTCGGCAATTTTTGGAATTGAATCGCACTTTTTACTGCCAACTAATGGAAGGCGATGGCGCGTCGAACTGAGCGCCTTCAGAATGGAAACGGATGGGGCGTTCTGGGGCGCATTAAACTCACCGCTGCCGATTTTACTTTCCGCCGTCGGGCCGTTTGCGGCGAAAGTGTTCTCACAGTGCTGCCGCCATCAGCGTAATGCGTCATTAGACATCGCCCCCGGGACATCGCGTCTGTCACTATCATCAGCCGCCGCTGCAGCCACCGATCGATCTGGAAGCGATCAGATGAACGACCGGCGATCGTGATCGCCAACCCGACGCTTAATCTCCTTCACTTACACCTTCGATAAGAGCCCGCCCGCGGTAATGGTCGCACCTCCGCTTCCGATTCCGCGCGCCCCGGTAATGACTCCATTAGCTGCGCGCCCGGCCGGGGCGGTGGGCCCAAATGGTGGGCTTTAATTTTTGAATTAACGTCCACCGCCACCGTCCAGAAGCTGCGGCGATAGAGAATCTCGCGGCGCGAACCCTAGAACCTTTGCCGGAGTTGCTGGGCGAGCACTGGGAGGGAACGAAAGAAAAGGAAACCACGCTGGTGTCCACCAGTGCATTGGCCTGTCCCGGCCCCGGCGGTGGCGAGGCCAGCGAAAGCGAAAAAAATTAATTACTCTCCCACCTTGAACTGTCCACCACCGTCCAGCATCGCAGCGCGACACATCCCGGCGCCCCGTGTTCCCGGCGAAAGATCGCCCGGGCCGAGATTGAAATAGATTCCGCAGCTTTGCGTGCGCCGATCCCGCCGCCGATGACTATTCGAATAGCTGTGGCTGGCCACCCAACCCCGGACACACACACACACGCGCACGCATCCCACGGTATGTTTCTGGTTCCGTCGCGATCGGCCCCGGAACGATCGGGCCCAGCGTTCGGTTACACGTACCAGTTCTGTACAAGCTCCGCTCGCCATTTACTGACCGCCGTACTGATGGTTTATTGATGAAGAGCTTTCAATTATGTCATCCACGCTCCACGGTAGGTTCTTACCAGCCCCAGAACCCCACGACCACAAACGTAATTGCCCGCGAGATGGCACCGGGTGATTTATCTTCCGGACGCTGGACGCTGGCCGATCGGAATTTCTGCCATTCCCGCTGGAATTAAACGTTTCATTGTTGGTGTAATTGAGTGTCTCGGATCTCGGAACTCGGGCCCCTGCGGAGGGAGGAGTGCATTACATAACGCCGCACACGAAATGCACGATAAGGCTTACGATAAACTGCAAAGGGTGTGAAACGGGCTCTGGGACAAGGTTTGGTGGTGTTTAAGTCCGGTGAAGAGTACGAGAACGTGTCACGGTTAATTATGCGTCCAATTTTCACCACGATAGCAGCTCCATCGCTTAGCGCTGACTGCGGTCTGCCGATCGGGCTAGAACGGATGCAACGCCGCATTCGATCGGGGCACTTCGATAGGAATTCATGCAGAGGAATAAATTCTCCAAACAAGACGCCTTAATAAAGCTGTCAGCTTTCGTTCGATGTCAAAACACTCGCCCAGAGAGTGCGTTCACCTTTCGCGGGGGGTGGGGGCGGCCAAACTCTTTGGCTGCGGCACTTTGGCTGGGTCGGACCGAGAACACCCGTCCAAAGCGACGCCCGGGTGAGATGCCCGTCTTCTGGAGAAGTCACCCAACTGGAAGGCTGAATGGCTGAAATAAAGCTTAGTCTGAAAGGTGATATCATTTAATTAGCAGCAAGCAGTGCAGAAGAACTCCGGCATAAAATCCCGCCTGTCGGGGGATGCATCCGAAGAATGTGGCGCAGATGATTACTATAATTTGCATTCGGTTTTATTTTTTACCCGCCACACCGTACGTCTCATTACTAGCAGTGCCATTAATGCCACACGCTTAACTTTCGTTCCTTCGGAGGAGCCGTGAACGTTTTGACACCTTCCGGTGTTGGCCGGCAGAGGAGATGCCCGGTTTCGTTCGTTCGGGTTCTGGCGCGCGGTCATGCATTCCCCAAGGAAAGGTCGCACGGGTTTTGACTCGCCAATCCTGGCTGCTGTAACAATGTGTCGGAACATACGCACCCTGATCGTATGATATCGGGCTCCGCATACCTCGTTGACGGTAACCAGAGTGACGAATGTTGAAAATCGCCCCAAGAACCATCCCAATTAACGGCTTAAAATCTGGACAGACATTTTAATAATACGGTGGAACGGGCAGCGATGGCCAGCTTTTAGCGTAGTTTTACAGCCATACTTTGTACGCAATTGTTTCGGATACTTTTCAATTGCTTCTTAATATGCCGGGGGCTGCGATAAACAAAGCATGTAAAACCGGAAGAACGATTGAGCCGAACTATGACATTATGTTACGTGATCGACGAAAGAAATGCGAACTTCGGAAAACACAAAGATGGGATGTATTATCGTATTACTTACTTATTGTATTATTATAAATCCGGAGGAATACGATTGTTCATCACCCGTAACAATGTAATAATTTAATCGCTAAGATTAGGCTACTCTTTCTTACTATGCTTTTACTTAAGCGCACTTCGCAATTGTACATTGGTTTTGGATGCTGGCTTGCTGCTAGCTAGCTAGAAGCATAGAAGCAATAGAGACAGCTTTGAAATGGAAATGGACCGATCTGCAAATCATTAACACCTCATCAGCCGAACGATAGAATATAGAAGTACGAACATAGAGTCCGATAGCCTTTTTCCAACTGCACCAACAAGTTTTTCACATCCCAGGGTATACTTCAATATCCGCAACATCCGGTTTAATGTTCTTGGGCAACGTAATATAAACGAATCGCGTATCAAACCCATCTCCACAATCCAACCCACAAATAATATTTGGAACTGGAGCCTATTAAGTGGAATAGAACTTTCCACCAACGCCTTTCCAGTCCGCCTACACAATTAGAAAAAAAACCTGTTAAATTCCAACTCAAAGCAAATCTTCAGAACATAGTTCCGAATGTACAAATAATCGAGCAACACTCTATTCTGCTCGAATGTACTCGAACGATTATTCGACAAGTTTTGCGTGAAATGAGCCCCCGTTTTCGAGCTCAACTGACATCGGTTTGTTTACGTTTTGTTTATCCTTTCCGTGAGCTTTGCTAGGCCAGCGATAATCAATAATTTAGTGAATTCAACTGAACGTGTGGAAATTTGGTGAAAAATGCCGACGCAGAAGAAAAAAGGAAAGAAAACTAAAGAAAACAAGAGCGAACCGAAACCGGCAGCCAACATCAAGCAAGAACCGGAGGAGCTGAAACCCTTAGCTGAATACATCGATGACCGATTGGAACTAATCCGCCAAGTGTTTTCGTGCGTTAAACCGAAGGAAATCAAGTACCTCTTGCCGGATTTTCTAGAGGGAAAATCGAATGATATTATCAAAGAACGATGCCTGGACGAGCTGCTCGGAATATCCACAAAGCGATTGCGGGCCGTAATAAACAACACAAAGTGTCCCACGGACACGGAGTCAGATTCGGAAAACTCGGATGTGGAGAAAATCGAAGGTTCATCGGCAATAGCAACAAATGTTGTCCAACACTATCTCCCGATACAATGTCACTAAAGTTTCCGTTTTTATTTCAGAGCACATATCGTTGGATGAAATTTCTTCCGACTCCGATGCTGACGCAAAACGTTCCAAACGCAGCAAAATCGGTAAGTGGCATCGGTTCATTCCTCTTTGCAACACCTTTGCGCTAATAGCAATGCTTTGCGCTAAAAACAATTCACATTTCACGTTGCAGCCGAAAATGCTAAACAAACGGACGCAAGAAACGGCGGCGGAGCAAAAAGTAAGTGCCGTGCATGATCGAATCAAACGATGCGAAGCCTGCCTCACGCAATGACCAATGATTTTTTGTCACAGGTGAAAAAGAAATGACGGTCCTTGAGTTGCTGGAACTGCAAGCGCGCGCTCGTGCGATTCGCTCTCAGCTGGCGCTCGAACCAATAACGAAGATAGAAATTGATTCCGAACACGAGGAAGAGCACGACCGCCATGGGGATGTCGACACAGACGATGAAGTACAGCAGACCACCCGCAAGAGAGTGCCAGCGAAGATGGCTGCCGTGGAAGCTTCAGCAGCGGAAAATGGAAAACAACTCAAAACAGAAAATACGTCCGGAGGAGAACAACATCCTCGAAGAGTACGCTTGAAGCGTAACTTCCGCATTCGACAGGTTGGCGAGGATAGCGACGATGACCAGGAATCGGTCAAAACCGCAGAGGCAAAATCGCCGGAAAAAACTGTCGAACCCGAGCAAGAACCCGAGCCCGAACCGTGTGAAGAAGTGAAGGATGTGGACACAGCACCGGATAAGGTGGAAACTTCTCCAGCGCCAGCGGGTTCTGCGGAGCCACCTACGGACAAAGAAGAACAACCTGAAGAACTACCGCAAGCAGAAACCAGTGAAGATGCTACAGAAAAGTGTACCGTGGAGACGGTGGAGGCAGTAGATGAGCGTTGCGATGAAAGCAATTCAAGAGAACCGGATTCCGCCCCTGTCCCTGCAGTCGTGGCGGTTGAAGTCGATGCTACCAGCCCGAAAGACCGCAACGACGAACGCGAAAGTTCCCCGGAGGTAATACCGGTGGAAGAGAGCCCGGAAACGCTTTGTATTTCATCCGATTCGGAAGAGGAACGTTTAGCCAAAAAGCGGGCCTCGATATTTGTCCCTAATATTGAAGAACTCGACCGCCAAGCGAAGGAACCACCGCCACCACCGGCGGAGAATCCCGTGGCCGAAGACACCGAACCGGAGGAGGGTGAGCTTTCCGAGGAGGACGAAGAACCGCCACCAGCTGAACCGGAAGCAGCTGCAGAGCAGATCCCAGAAAAGACGACCGAAGAACAGGAAGGTTCCGAAGTTCAGCAGCCAAACGAGGGTACCGAATCCGGAGCAACAGAGGATAAGCCAACTGAAGACAATGTACCCGACAGCACCACAAACGGCGACAAGGAGCCTCCGGTCACGGAGACAACCGAAACCGAGATTCAATTGCTTTCCTCCGGCACCGAAGAGTCCGGTTCGGAAAGTGACGATTCGTCCGGTTCCTCCTCGAACGAAGCAGAAAGTGAGCAGGAAAATAAAAACCTCGAGCCACCACCGAAAGTAGATCCGGCCATGGACGACGCTGACATTGTGGAGATCCACGATTCGGGTGACGAAACCCTGCTGCTCGGCGATAAGCCGGTCGAAGAGAACCCGGAAGAGAAATCGTGGAATTCGCGCTGGTTGAGAAGCAATCGGGTGGCGAAGGTGATGGCTGCCTCCCGGTTGGGTAACAAGGTGCGGGAAAAATTAAAGAAAAAGAAACAAATACAGCAACAGGCGGAACAGCAACAGAAACAGGAACAGGTAACGGAAGCAGCAGCCGAAGCAGCCAAGCAGCAACCGGAGGCAGTTCCCGCCGTTGCCGAACAGCCGTCGAACGTTGAAGTCGGCTCGGTTGAGCATTACCGGGAGCTGGTGGCGCAACAGGAAAGTAAAGACTAACAGTGATCGCGGTAGATGCTGTGGATAAATGCAAAAAAATATTCCTAGCACACGGGTCTCCCAGAGTCTGGATGTTGATAGCGGTCCCATTTCGGTAAAATATAAAAAATTAACATCGAATGAAATATCAGTTTCTGGGTTATTTAATACTTTATTTTCTTAACTAGTTGTTCGTCTATCATTGTGGAGGGGAAGGAAATTCATTTAGGAAGGAAGTGCACCCGAGAGTGATCGGGTGATCTCTAACATCAATGCGCAGTTGGCCGCTTGGGTGAAACCCGCGCGGAAACGTGTGGTGGAGCGTATGGTTACATAAATAATACAATGTCCTAATGCACAGCGAATATAGGGACTCGAAGGGTCAGAAAGAGAGAGAGAGAAAGAGAGGAAGAGAGCACGAACACGCCCTAGGAGGCAAGGTTGAAGTTACTGAAATCCGTTTTCAGCTGTATCGTAGGCTTCTGCTGCTGGGCGGCACTGTTCCGGGCCGCCGCATTCGCTGCCTCACTCTTGCTCTTCTGTAGCGACGCATTCAACTGATTGCGCTTGATGGCCGCCTCAAGTTTTCGCCGTAGTTCCGGTGCCTGCGCCATGAGCGTTTTGAACTCTTGCGGATACTTTGGACCGATCTTCATCAGCCACTGGATGGCGTGATCGTTCAAAGCGGCCACGTACTTCGATTTGGTACGCTGCTGCTGCTGCTGAACGCTCTGTAGCTTGTCCTGATCGTCCAGATAGTTGATGAGGATCGGTACCAACAGCGTCAGCATTTGTATCCCTGGCGAGCAAAAAGATAAAAAAAGTTATTATTTATTATAGCAAAACACCTTCCGACACCATTAGCAGCAAACAACGAAGACTTGTTTTAAAAACGGAAAATTTAGCAACACGTTTACCTTGCATTAACTCGTCTATGGCCGGTAAGTAAGCATTAACGACAGAGATACAGAGAGAGAGAGAGACTAGAGATTGTAACGGTCCCAATTTTCGAATCGATTACTTACGGTTCTGTGGTTCAGCAAGCGCGATCAGCGTTTCGACCGTTGTGATGCCCTCCAGCACCAGCGCCAGTTCATGCTCGTTGGTTGGATTGCGGCTCTGCTCCGAGTAAAGCTGTTCGATCAGGCGCGGGGCCAGGGCATGGATGTACGGTGTGGAGACCTTCAGTTCGCAGTTGGCAAAGAGTGAGCGGATCGTTTGGATGCACTTTAGCCGCACCGCCGGTAAGCCACTTTGGAAGCACTGCCGGAAGTGGTTGATGCACGGATACTGCAGATTGGGGACCGAAACGACGGCTGCCGGTGAGTGTAGCAGGAAGACGGCGATCGCCAGCATCACCGTCACTTCGTCCAGTTTCGTCTCCTCGCACCCGGTCTTGGTGAGATCGATGATACGCCCGAGTGCGCTTTGAAGCAGCTTGCGCCACTCGTCGGCAGATTGTGCGTGTTGCGCGTACCGATCGGTGGCCATAGTTTTCAGCAGCTGCAGCGCAGCTTGCACCACCGCCGTGCCGGCAATAATTGACTCATCGTGGACCGACTTTGTGGCCACTTCCTTGATGACACCGGTGGTTAGGTACAGCACCGTCGGCAGGATCGAGAGTGCACCGAGCGGTGAACAGAGCTTCGTGAGCTCGTTCAAGCTTTGCAGAGCGTTCGCTACCAGCAGACTACTGTCGTCGCTCAGCTTGATCAGGCCGTGCTGGGCTAGGGCCATTTTGAGCTGCAACTGCTCGTTGGCCACACGCGTACTTTGCGAGGGATTCATGGCCGGAATTTGACGTGCCAACAGGCACAGCACCACTTCCAGCACGGCATAGACCAACGATTTCCCGGGCAGTATCTCGCCCTCTTCTCCTCCCTCGCCAAGCAGATCGAGCTCAGCTTCAGTCGCGGCATGATCGTGCTCCTCTTCCGCTTCACCATCTCCCCCTCGATGGTTACCATTTTCACTTTCCGTGCCATCGTCCGCGCCACCATTGGCGGCCATTGTTCTTGCTTCCTGCTTTTCCGCGTCCAAACATTCGTTGGCGGCCGTGATCGTCTGCTTGAGGATCGCTATACACAGGAACTGCACTTCGGCACTGTCGCGCGTTAGGATGAGGCGATGCAGCACGTTGCACAGTTCCACGGGAAGCGTCTCGTTGCGCATCAGCACGGCCCGGGACCAGGTCGAGTCGAAGATTGTGTACAGCGACTGCAGACAGGCGATCACACAGTCGAGCTTCTCGTTCGTTCGGGTACTACACAACGCCTCCATACAAATGCCAAAGATCAGATGGAACCGATCGGCACTCAGGCTACCGTGCGATATCGTGGATGCCGCCGGAGCCATGCCGGTACCGCCGAGCATCCCCTTCGCACCCAGAACCATCGCGCCAGGAACATCGTTTGCGTTGGCCCTATCGTCCGCCTGCTCCGCAGACAGTTTCTGTTCGCTTTGCGCGAAACCTTCCGCCTTCAGCCAGAGGGCGGCCGCGTACAGAATGGCGGGCCAGGAAATCAGGTAGTGCGGCTTCGACAAGTTCATCGTGTCGTTCGTGTAGAATGCTCCACCGTCGTGCGGCAACTGGCTAGCGTACTCGGCCGGCAGCGACAGCAACGCGTAGTCCTTCAGAGCGGCCAACCAATGCTTGGACAGGTTCTCAAGCTCCGGTTGCACCAGCGACAGCAAGCTTTCTCCGCGGCTTTCAAAGTCTCCAAACTCGTCGTCGAACGTGAGGCGATTGAATTCGCTCGTGACGGCCGCCGCCGCCGGAAGGACCGCCGCCGAGCAGAGCGTCTTCAGCATCTGACTGGCTGGCGCTTCGCCGTGGCCGATCATGGCCATAATGTACACCTGGCCCCAGGCCTTCAGGATGCTCAGCTTCTCGAGCGTGGCCATGCTTTCGTTGTACAGCTGCGTGCTGTTGGTGCGGCTGTTCAATTTGCTCAGATTCGACACGAGCAGCTGGTGTACGCGCCGCAAATCGTTCAGATCGCGTGCCACTCCGGAACCGATCCACGCGCTGCACACCTCACACGCGGCCGCCGTCACGTGCGACGGGGTGTCCTGCGAGAAGGCGGGCCGCAGTGCTGCACCAACCTGCGCTTGAAACTGCTCCAACAGCAGGTGGCCCGGAAATTCGGGCTCCGGGACGTGTGCGAACTTGTCGATCACTTCCTGGAGCGTCTTAAGACCCTCCAACCGCAACTGGTCCGAGTCGCTGGTCGCCGCCATAAACGCCATCCGGATCAGATCGGAAAGGTGCAGCACGAGAAAATCGCCCCGTGATTTCGTCATCTGCTGCTCCTTGGCACTGACCAGATCGAAGTGATTCGCCCCGGCACTCTCACAGCTAGCGATCACCTTCCTCACGCACTCGGCCGCAAACACTCGGGTCGGCCAGCGTGGCTGTACGGCCGGGTGCGTCGCTTGATGATCCTCGGCGTGAAACTCGATATTGTCATCATCGTCATCGTCATCGTCGGTGTCGTCTTCGTGATCGCCACCATCGCCAGAAGCACCCGTCGCGGCCACACTCGCATCCACTTTCCCTTCCTTTCCACCACTTGCCGCTGAGCCTGCTCCGGCATTACCACCGACCACAGCTTCCCCCGGTGCCGACGAGTCGGACGCCACGGTCAGCACGTTCTTGCACATACTCAACCACTGGGACAGATTGTCGGCCGCCAGGATCTGCAGCATCGAGGTGATCGTGTCGTGAATGTTACGAATCATCTCACTGTCGCTCTCGGTGTCCAGCATGCCGAACAGTACACCCGGCAGCCCGTAATCGGAGAGCGCGTACCGGTCCTCGTCGCTCACCAGATTGGCCGCATGCTCGCAAACTTCCTTTGCTTCGCGCGTCGTCAGCTGACGCAGACAGGAAACGGCCGCCTTCCGGAGCATCAGATAGTTACTGCTCAAATTCTGGCACAGATTAGGAACGAGTGTCGACAGGTTGACGTGACGCGGTGCGAATAGATGCAACTGCTGGAGACACCCGGTAGCTTCCGCTTGCACCAGCGGATCCGAGTGCGCCTGCATGATTGCGGCCGCACAGAGAAACGACGAACGGGCAGTGCAGACGGACGTCGAGTTGCCCTGCAGTTCGGGACCGATCGTCGTGATCAGTGCACTCAGCACGCGCCCAACGCACTGGTGGACGTCCACGTACGACTGAGGAACGGTCAGCAGAAGCTTCAGCGCCAGCGAAAGCGTGGGCTCTACGTAACCGCGGAACATTGGCCCACCGGAGTCGGCAATCAGCGAAAGGGCGTACAGTGACCACACCTGCACCACGGGCGAACTGCCATCCTGGGCCAGGGCGAGCAGAATCGACACGCTCGTGTTCAGATGCTGCGACGAGCCCATGCCACCAACGTAACGATGCAGGCAGCCGAGCGCCAACGAGTGACCGGTTCGTGTAACAACATCGCGCGCCGATTTCAACCGATCGAAACTGGTCTGTGCCAGTTCGGCCGTGATTCGCGAATCACCGACCACCTGCGCGATCCGTCCAAGTGCTTCGCCCGCCGCACAGCGCAAGATCGGATTCGTACTGGTCAGCGCACCGAGGATGAGGTTCGTGGCACTCTTCCGGACATCGTCCTGCCCGATGGCGGCCTTCGTTTCGGTCAGTCCCTTCAGGCCGCTCAGCAGCGCTGTGAAGATGTTCATCTGTACCGCCTCCTGTCGAGAGCTTTTCGCGTGCTTAATGCACTCCCCAAAGTGTTCCAGCATCTGCAGTCGGTGCTTGTTGGCCACCTTCGGGAAGATCAACCCGAACAGCGTCACAGACATATCGA
This sequence comes from Anopheles cruzii, assembly GCF_943734635.1. Classification (NCBI taxonomy): domain Eukaryota; kingdom Metazoa; phylum Arthropoda; class Insecta; order Diptera; family Culicidae; genus Anopheles; species Anopheles cruzii. The sequence goes on from NC_069145.1 coordinate 40,291,235, forward strand.
TGACGGCCACCCCGAGTGGTAGTGGACCCGGGCACTGTTCAGTGGCCGCGATCGCACGGTACAGGCAGCAAGCGTCGTGCTCAAGGGCTCCGGAACCGGCCGCACTGTTGGGTTGCAACTGAAAGTACAAAAAACGTGCGAATGTTAGTGATCCGCCGATTTACATTAGCTGATTTTTGCTCTGGATTGCACTGTGGTAAAAGCGCCGTCGTACTAGGAACAATACCACACGCTACGGAGGAGTACGGAGGGCAATGAATCACTTAAAGCAAGCATCGGAGAAAAATAGTCATGAAATTGTGTCAATGATGAATGATTGCGATCGCTAGTGCGAAAGAATAATTGAAACGATTAATGAAAACTCAAACCGCAAACTGGCAAACGAAATGCATAGGAATAATCACAAAAAAATTAGTCATTTTAATAAGAAAATAAGATTACTTTAGCAAACAAGCTCGGTGAAATAGATTTTAATAAACCAAAACGAAATTGATCCTGCCAAATGAGATAGAAATTCATTCGTCACTAGAACTAATATAAAACTAAATCAAAAGTTGGAACCAAATGTCAAAACCACTAACGAAATGTGAGACGAGTTTGTTAAAAATCGAAACAGTTAGAATCGCCAATTCAATCTCAAAATAAAGTAACAATTATTGCTTGCTGACAAGTGATCAATCATTTACAATAAAAACCGAAATATCCCTCAAAACAAAACACGGATATCGGCAAACGAAAGATGGTAAAAATTGTGATCGATGACAAATGATAAACAATGAAAGAAAGATATCCAGAAAGTGCTTTTTTTGATTGCAGAGGTCGGTTGGATTTTCAAGCATTCACAGGCCACTAAAAAAACCAGCAATTTCTCACTTACGTAGTCACCGTCCGCCTTACGGTTCGGTTCCATCTATTGGGCACACAACATTCACATACAATATTCGCATAACCATCGGTGCGATTATAAGGAGGCAAACATTTACACCGCAACCGCACAAGAGCGACAAGAGCGGTTATTGGAGAAGGGGAGAAGGGAAAAGAATTATTTCGAATGAGCTACGATTCCACCCATACACGAGTGAGATTATGATTCCCGGTATCTGCCAAGCCAAGGAATGTTGGCGTGTACCGGCAAGTTAATCTCTCGGAAAAGTGTCTCGTTTTCAGCTCAGAAAAGTCTAGTCTAGTCTAAACGTTGTACTCACCTGATCTTCGATCGTGCGATGATCGGTGTCCTGCAGCCAGGTTCCCAGAATGATCGAATCATTACCGTGGCACATCTGCCGGAGGTACGAAGTGGTGGTATTGGCCGGATTCTCCGTTAGGGTAAACTCCGACACTAGCATGCGCAACAGATGTGTATAGGACGATTCGAGGGCGTTTGCCGGTAGCAGGGCAAGAGTTTCGTAGAGCCGCAAGCGTACCATTGCCGTCGGTGCCTTCAAATGTTGCCCGTAATTTTTTAACACCGACGTTATGCTGTAACAAAACCGAAACGAACGCATTCAATTTTTCGTCAATGCAATCAATACAACTTGATATTGAAAAGCGGATACTCACTTGATAAGCATGGCTAGAGCGCTTTCGATAGGTGTCAGAAGACGCCGCGTTATGTCGTCGGTTACCAGCTCGGGACAGTGAAGCAAAAAACTGTGCATCACAGACAAGGCACCGGCTCGACCCTCCAGCGTAACCTGCCACGTAAACGCATCGCCGCGTGCCTTCTCCGATTCCAGTTCCTTGGTCGAGCGCGGGAAAGCGTTGCGCCACAGTAGCAACATCCGCGGCAGTAAACCCTTCACCACCGGCACTCCGAGCGTCATTATTGCACCAATCAGCAGCCATCCGGCCTGTGTCCGATTCAACGACAGTCGACTATTTTGACTCGCCGTTCGTAGCAGTTCCTCCGCCGTGTTGAAGATGATCTTTCCCCGCGTATGCGGTATCCCCAGCGGTGAATGGCGCACTCCACCAAGTACCGCGGCCAGCGCGCCGCTGTACCCGGAAATGGCATCCGGCGATGTGCGCATCTTCTCGATTGCTTCGATGAACCGATCGATTAGTGGCGTAATTTGACCCGGGACGGCCACGCAAACACACCGCAAACACCATGCGGCCGCCAACCGTGCTGCCATACACGGATGTATGAGGACGGCACAGATGGCGTCAATAAAGTTGAGCGACTGATCGGCGAGCAAATTCTGGGCCGTGGTGCCTAACAGTAGCACCAAGCTGCCCAGTTCTTGCAGCGCGCACACGAGCAGATGCTGACTGAAGAGCGTCTCCTGATTAGAATCCTTTGCGTTCTCCGGGTTGAAGTCGATCGAGTTCATCTGCTTCGCGATCAGATGGATCAGCTCTTTGCAGGCGGACGATTGTGCTTTCTCGCCCAGCATCTTACCGATCACCGAGCGCAGGATAAAGTTGATACATTTGCGCGAGTAAACCGCGTCCACGTGCGAAGAGGCCGCCTTTGGGTTCGCTACCAGGTCAAGCACGTGCACCAGAAACGGTTGTAGGTTGCGCTCCAACCACAACCCTCCCATGGTCTGCACAAACACGACATACGCGTGCGTTACGCCGACGCGCACCTCACGGTTTACCCCGGAACTGCCTTTTATAATCTCTCCCGTGCCTTTTAGAAACGACACACCGCCACGCAAAAAGCCGGACATTAGTACACCAAGCGCTTCATCCAGCGAGACCGGTCGCAACGATTTCGTACTCGACGCCGAAGCGGTCATGCTGCTGAAGTTGCGCAAACTTCCGTTCTGTGTGCAGGCTATCAACGTCCCCAGAAGCTTCGCCACGGCGCACCGAACCTCGTAGTTGCAGCTGTCGAACGCTCGGAAACACAGAGACGCCAGGCTTTCCAACTCGCTCGTGTACAGGAACGGGGCATGTTTCGTCATCTCCAGCAAACAGTTGGAAGCGGCCACCCTGACGGCCATCACTCGATCGGTCAAACAGTAGCGCACCGCTTTGTAGATGTCCTTATGCACGTTCACGATGGCCGAACCCATGCCGGCGCAAACTTTCTCCAGCGTGATCATAATCTCAATACGGGACTGCGATTCGGCATTCTTCAGTGACTTGAGCAGTATCTGGACCGTTTCCTCGTACGAACGGCCCATCATGCGGCCCAGCTTTTCGTACATGCACCCGACGACGCAGATCGCGGCCAATCGCGTCGGTAGGTAGCTGGGCGAATCATCCTTGTTCTTCAGGATGTCGTTGCACTTGTTAACCGTTTCGAACAGCAGAAACGTGTCACCGACAGAGAAGAGCGTTGCCAGGCATCGGGCGATCAGCTTTCGTGTTGGCGGCCCAGGCGAACCCTGAATGTGCTGCGTCAGCTGCTCCACTAGCTTCTTCTGGCACCCCTTAATGTCAGACTTCTGGGCCGCCACCAGCACCTTATCGAGGAAGCGCAACCACTCGAAGATAAACACCGGACGTTTCTGTTCCGGTATCTGGGCGAGAGCATCCTCGTTAAGCGTTAAGCTGTGCGATAGTTCCATTGTGGCGTTTTGATGATCGGCTTCCTCCTCGGGGTCTGGGTATTCGTCTGCGGGTGACTCTGCTCCGGACGATCGCTGCTGCAGGGGAGGAAAGTGTTTCAACGATAATGTCGCCGCGTCGCGAATGTATCTAAAATTGAACCGGAAACAACAAGAAACCAATGAACCTGATTTTCATCATCAGCGCCGAAAAACAAGTAAACGAAATGGATTCACAGTGAAGTTGTGTCGATTGATGTTTTATATGACACAATATGAAGTTCAAGTCTTCAATAATTTATCTTTCGTTCCCACAAAGTGTCAAATTCCAAAAAGAAAAGATGTAGCGTCTGTTCCAAGAAATGATGATCCCGTTTCGGTGCCCACGGAATAGGATGGTTGGACGCTCAGCGCCAAAGGAAGCCTTATAAGGTGTTTAATGACCAGCAACCTTCCATATATTGACCCTCGGAGGTCCAACGGCAGCCATGCCGCCACAGTTACGGCACTAGCAACTATAGACCGCCATCTCCGCTAAGAAATGTGACCTCATCTCGAGAAGCTAGTCTCACAATCGTGGGATGTAGTTTTCAAGGTTGTTAGATATCGAAAGAACCGAAAACCAAAAAGTGACCGGCGAAGTTGGGTCGATAGGCCGGCTTTTTTTCTCGTTAATGGGTTGAGAGTGTGAATGAATGATCCAATTCTTCCCTTCGATCATTGTGGCCGTTAGAGAGATAACCGTATCACTTCGCCACCCTCTAGAAAGTCATTAGAACCGTTCTTAAAAACACAAAAAAAACATCTCCACGACATATGACACCTCCGACTTGGTTCCCATGGATGCAGGCCGAATATTCAGCCATCCATGAATTGTTACCAGCACCCACCAACACCGACAATTGACCGTCGGATTTGTGCGTGAGGTGGTGTGCTGCCCCACGAAGCTGACCCAAAAATAAAGAGCAATTATGGGATTAATTCGAGAACATTTACCGAAACAGTGAGAGATGTTCGATGTGTGCCCCCATCACTTAAAATAGCGGCCGAAATCCCACTGGAATCTCGCGAACCGTTATTTTCTGCGCGCTCGCTGGCCACACTCCTTGCAGAACCGTTTAAAGGCCAATGAGTTTACCAATCCATTGGCACTGTGGCATGTTTGGAGTTTTGAAATGTTTTCCACTGTAAACGCGTGTTAATGACCGAAATATTGCTTGTTTTGCTGTGCAATCGCAAAACAAATGAGGGACAAACGTATTTTCTTCACGGCATAGCCTTCGACACAGTATCAAATGAAGGATCACGCGAAGTTTCGCCACTTTCTTTTTATCCCTTTCTCATTCACTAAAACGGAACGACTTTAGGTTGATTCCGAAACAGTCGAAACGAACATTTTAGATAGCAGACCACCTCACGAAGACGATCTGGATTAAAGGTTCCTTTAAAAAAACCCTCGTGGGTCAGGAACGCGCCTTTAATGCTCTGAACGAAGCAGCAAAAAGGAAATACAGTCACGCGGTTAAAGAAAAACGGACGGAACCGGTTGGTCATCACGCGACACCGGTCCGGGAGAAACTGACGCAAGCGAACTCGTCCGCTCCTTGGCATACACCGGCACGGGGGACGACAACTGTGGAAAACTGGCCACGGTGCATTATTACCGGTTCGTCGCTCTCCGACGTCGGTACGAAGTCGAAAGCATAAACGAAGAGCTGAGCTGAAGACCAATGCTGTGGGGCCAACAAGGCTTGCACCGCAGCGCAGGCGAAGAGAACGGCTACTGCTACTGATGCTGATGCCGGCCGGGGAGTCGAGACAAGAGAAGGCATATCGCTAGCCAACCATCGACCCAATAAAGCTTTCGGCGGGTTGCCTCCTTCTACAGGTTTTTTCCCTATTCTTATCCAGTCCGCGATTACTTCCTCTCTGTCCCTTCAAGACACCCGAATGTCCGAACGTCGTGTCGGACGCGCCGCGAACCTTTTCTTCTTGCTGCGTGCGTAGGAAAGTTATCGTAATCAGCACTTTTTGGAGTTGTGTAACAGCATGGTCCCATTGCTTCACCTCGCGGCGAGGAGTGTGATTAATTATATTCTGTTTGTGACCACCGTTTCTCGCCGCTGGACCGCTGTTTGCTTCGGCATTTAACCGAATTACCATTTATGTGTAGCAACACAGTCGAACACCAAACGGAGCGAAACAATTTCACACCTATGTTTTGAAGAGGATTCAAATCGTTTAGCACCCATCAAAAATAGACCCAAAAACATAGCATTACCATTAATATCTTTTGTATTAATAAGGACCAATTACCGTGCTTCTTATACAAATATACCTTCATTCAGTCGTTTCGAAATTTGTAAACCCGAAAAACGCGGAATGGTGAAAGCCATCGATTTCCACTTTGTTTTTCTTCCTTTCTTTAGGAATCCCGTTGACGGGTAATGGCACTCCATCACGGAAGTACAACCGTTTCTAGCTGGTTAGCTTTAATCCATTCCATTGCTCCCTGCTTCGGCTGCGCGCACGCCATCATACTGGCTCTAGGGATTCGCAGCATCCGACCAACGACAAGGGTTGTTTCCTACCACCAGGACACCAGCCATACCGAATACCCTGACCATACCACGACGTACGGACGATTGCCGATGTTGCTAATTTAACGATCCTTTGGCATCGTTTCGGCCGTTTGTCTGTCTGCCAAACAAACCATAAAGGACGACTGACGCCGTCCAGTCCTGTTTTAGGGCCGGCGTACACAGCCCCCCGACCCGAGAAAAGTGAAATTTTGTATTTTTTGCATACGACAGGGCCACCAGCACATTTGTCGCAGACAGGAATTGTACCTTTTGACAAAAGCAATGGGATAATCGGGCGATAGTTCAAAAAGAAAATTAAAAGTTAAAACAGCATCAATCGAAGTAGTGTGGAATTTGAAAGGATGTATAAACATTAGAAACAGTTGGCGGTTCAATGCCTTCACGAAGGAAGAGTCAAATATAGCAAAAAGAATAGAAAAATGTCGATATTCATATTCCTTGCCTGTCATCAAGAACCGATACGACAAGAACAGATACGTGTGTAGATTCAGGTATTCAAAAACTCATTGGTTTTCGGCAAGAATCGACGAAACAAAATTATTAAAAAGCTCAGCTGTCTTACTGCAAAGAACAATTGCTACTTTTCATATTGTTCATCAAACTATATATGACTTTCCATATTTCGCATATTAAAGTTTCAATGCGGGGAACGATCCTCGAGAATTTGTTCAAAGTTTAAAAAATTAGTTCTTCTTACACTTTCACGATCAACTATGTCCATGGGTTAAGATTTAAAGGTTGAGGTGGACGATCGATTAACGAAGTTTTCCAATCACTGTTCAAGTCAGTCCATCTTGTTAAACAATCCATCCTATGTTTTCATATTCTATGTGGTATAAGATAACTTAACAGCTTTCAAGATGATATGGTTATTCTTATTCTTCGGAAGAACCGTTTGGAATAATAATTTTTGTTTCATCACAGTTTCATAGTTTCGTCTTATAAATCATAGTTTCACCTCTAGACCTAGTGAACCGAAGTCTTCTTTCGTCATAATCTACAAAAATCTACCCGATTGGGCGAAATTCAAAACATATGGAAAGATCAATTTCATAGCATCATATTTATGAGATATCGATTTTTGTGAAACGCTGCTTCAGTAATATTCGACCATTTTCGTTTGTTATTCACACGCAATAACAAATGTAAAAAATTTACAAAAGTAAATTAAAAGAAATCAATGGTAATCTGCACTCATTTAAAAAGGCTTCCAATCTTTCAATTGTAATACATTACTAACTTTTGATTGTAGAGCATCAAATTTAGATGAAGAACTTTACGAATGGTCAACATTAGTAGCCATCGGTTTGACCACCACTGTCAATCATGATGTGTCTAATTGTAAAAATGCGTTTCAATGCTCTTGGGGCATTTTTTATTAACGTAGTCCTTGCTTAATGCACTTTTCCATTTTTAAGGAAATGGGCGGCCGTATTGGTTCCGCAAAAAACGGGTTTATTGAGCTCTGTCGTTGCTATCGTGCAGTGTGTGCTTCCTTTTCGGGCAGTACCGATTAAACAGCTCACGATTTGACCGATTGGCCATACCACCTACACAACACCATACCTGGCCCGGCCACCACTGTTCGGGGCCGTGGACCACACTATTGCACAAACGGACACGCACACGATCCAACAACAACAATCGTCCTCCGATTGTTGCTCAACGACCCACGAACGGTGGCGATGATAATTTTCGCTCTGCCGCTCATTCACAGCCGTTCCGCTCGGCGCTCCGCCGTGTCCGCAAAACGGCACAGGAACATAACCGAAACCGAATCCGAAAGGCAACTATCGAAATAAAAAAAAACGAATGAGCAACCGTTCCCTCTTGGTCGTGACCGTCTAGGATCGGAATCACTTCCTCACGCACCCGGAACACGGACCGAAACGGTGCGTGCGTTGAGAGACCACCGAATGGACCATTCTACGAACAAAAAATTCACTGCGTGTACGCACAAAAAACACACACACGAAATGATATCATCGGAAATGGGTCACTGCCGATAGGAGAGTGCAACGGAGAAAAGAATCACCGCTGGGCGAGCACCGTAACCGATGCTGGCCGGATTACTTCACCGATAACACCAGAGCGCACAGAAACTTACTTTGTTCACTATTCCGACATGATTTTGCACGTAGCCAGCTGATTTTGGCACACTTTTCCGTACACGATCCCAGCAAATTTCTTTCACTTTTTGGCCAAACAACATGAAAATTCGCTGGAGCTGTCAAACGATGATGCGTCACTGACAGTTGTGCCCAGGTGGTGAAACGGAATCCTGCAATAGTTGCCTCCGCCAAAGGTTGTTTTGCCGTTCGAAACGATCGTTATTATAAATATTGTTTATTTTAATGTAATAAAGTTTTTTATTGCCTTATTCAGTAAAAAAATGTTTACAATTTATCCGTTTAAGCGTGCGTTTGTGTGTTCAAACGATGCGTTTACTGTTTGGTGCATTCCTTCATCTTCGGATCACGACTCAAAAGCAGTTTTTCCAGATCGAACAAATGGTCGTCCTGTTCGCCTGGAAACAGTTGACGCATCGTATCGGCCAGCCTGTAGACATACGCGGTATTCGTTCCACTCTCCCCGACGGCTCCAAGAATCTGCTCAACAATCGTTTCCAGTGTATCGTCCTTACCAACAAAAGTAGATTGGGCCTTCGCAAACAGCTGAATGGGCTGCGGATCGTTGTGTTGTTGCGAATCCGAAGGATAATTATAAAATTCCACACGGTAGCGTTCGTAGCCGACCGTTTCACGGCATCTTAGCATTTCCAGTACCTGCTGCTTATCTTTGGCCGCGATCCGATAGCCCACACCGTACACTTTAGATTCTGGGTTTTCGGAGTAAATCAAAGTAACAACACGTCCGGGCTGTGGAAGTATACTGCTATCGATTGTTTCTGAAAAACATAGGCGTCATTGCACACACACTTACATTCTCTGGGGTTCCACGATGAAGTACGCTGTTCCGAAAGAACCTTCGCTGAAACCCTTTTACAAAACCTTTCTGTTTTTCCAAGTACGGCAGTACAAGGTCGGCTTTCCACAACAACGAACCGAATGCAAATACCCAAATGTCCTCCTGGTCAGAATCGTATTCCATACAAATGTTGTTGAGAAAATTTTCGTATTCTAACTTGCTGTGTTCGCTTGTGGTTTTTGTCACGCACTACTAATCTTTCGGTTCGGTTCTGCCTCAATCGATTGTAGCCGGATAAGTAAATAAGGACTAATCATTCACATCACAGTAATGTGACGCTGATTAGAAAACGGTAATCTTATTTCAAATGAAACTCATGATTGATATTTGGAGCGAGATTATTAGACCCTGCAAGGTAAAATACGTTCTTTTAAATTGGACGGTTTTTTTCTCGCATTCGTGCCCGATTTAGTCTCAATATTTCACAACCAATTGTCCAATCATATTTGAAGGCTATTATTTTATGTGAATGTTTCAATGTCTTGCATTTTTATATGCGTTACATCGTCGATCAAGCATAAACGAAATTTCTCACCAGATCACCGTCGCACGCTACATTGACCTTCGCTAATGACTCTCGCATAGGTCAGTTAAATTTATCATTAAGAATTTTATTATTCATTTCTATCTTCACAGCATATTATTACTTCAGGATGCATCGCTCTTATGGTGAGAAAGTATCTTAACAAGATCCCTCAATCGTTGTCTTTTTATCGATCCTAATTCGGGCCAACCATGTGCTGCCTGCAGCATACTTTTACGTGTTCTCGTTTTGGTTATCCTTCCTTGCTGAGTTCCGATCGATTTACCTCGATTTCCTTCAACTTTTCGCTCTCTAACATCATCGGATCGCGCTCCAAAAGCAAACGTTCCAGATCAAATAAATGATCGTCCCGTTCGCCCGGATACAGCTGACGCATCGCATCGGCCAGTCTGTAGACGTACTCGGGATTCCTTCCACTCTGCCCGGAAGATCCTAGGATTTGCTGGGCGATCGTTTCCAGTGTATCCTGCTGACCGGCAAAAGATGGGTTTTCGTGCGTCGCTACGTACAGCAAAATGGATTGCGGCTCGTTCAGCTGATTTTGATCCAAGGGGTACGGATAAAACTCAACCTGATAGCGTTCGTATCCATTTTTTTCCCGGTGATCAAGATGTTTCAGTACGTGTTGCTTATCCTTCGCCGCGATCCGGTAACCCATACCGCACACTTTTGCTTCCGGGTTTTCCGAATGAATCAAAGTAACAACTCGCCCGGGCTAGGAAAAACAAAAAGTTTAAGTTGGTAACCAGTGATACTGGCAAGGACACAGGCAAGGTTTAAACATATACTCACTTTGTCAGATGTACCCCGGTGATCAGTACTATTCTGAAAGAACCGCCGCAGAAATCCTTTTATGAAACCTGTTCGTTTTTCCACGAAGGGAAAATCTGCTTTCCACACCAGTGACCCATATCCAAAGATCCAGATGTCCTGGTCCGTGTTCTCTTCCATTGAATTCAGCGTTGAAGTACGTTTAGCAGCGATGTTCCTCGAACTATATGAACAAATTTTATGTGCGTCAATTCACACTATTTGTTGCTTTTGGAAATAAAATGGTGCGTTGCTTCGGAGACAATCACAATACATATCGATCTACTTTGTGAATAGCGAACAATGAAACAGCTGCTGCAAAACAATTTGTTGACATTTATAGCGCGGCGTTTGACAGCACTATCACGCTATAAAAAAACTATCTTTTTCAGCGGATTCAAAAATATTTAACTTTCTCGTTTGAGTGTTGTTTAGATTTCAACATTATGCTAAAATATGAAAAATGTATATTTTGAAAATTGTAACAATGGCTTTCAGAAACACAATCTCAGCAATCTCAAAGCAGGCCAAGTGGGGTTTTCTCTGCTCTCGTAGCGCAACGTTACTTACCAACAATTTTTTCACAAACAAAGGTTTCGAAACGAATCTGCGACACCAAACTCAGTACTACAAGCGTTGTAACGTTAACGATCGTTAGTGTAAATTTTAAAGTCTATATTTCATGCATCATTCATCACATTCTCTCACTCTGACCACCTTTCGTTACTCGATGCGAATTACTTGCATAAACACTGCTGGCCCTTGCTCTCTTCTGTTGCGTTAAATAGAAAAAAACGAACGAAAAAATATCCCATAATCAAGAGAGGAAATTTGCTGTTAAGGATTTTAACACCGTTTTCGAACGAAACCCCGCTCTGCAACTTAATTATTATACGACGCGTTTCGGAACGCACTATAATCCTTCCCAAATTCTATCTGTCGCTTCCTCTCACTGTCGTACCATCGTTCACGAACATGGTTATGTCAACTATCCCTTATATTGTCCCCTCGCTCTCCTTGCCTCGCTTCTGTCTCTACGGGATTTCAGCCTCAAAAAACAATAAAGTGGCAATTGACGCAATCACGCCAACTCCACTATTGCCTGCCGCGCTCTTTCGAAGGTAACAAAACCGATCCCTTCGGTTTTGAAACCGATTAGTCTTCGCTAGTACCTCACGACGGACATGATTTTCTACTATTTTTGTTTGTTTGTATAACCAGCAAAGAGATGCTTTTTTAGAACCTTATGCGCGTTCGCAGTCTTGTGATATCGTTTGATGGATGATATACCCTGACCCTGGAGGATAACGGCGAAAATCAAGAGGAACGAAACACTAAGAGCAATGCTGGAAAAGTATTCGTTCTTCGGTTTCACAGTTCTCTTGCACTACCATTTCCTGGTGGCGGGATATCCCAAATGCATGTTTGTGTTAAATTTCTTCCCGCAGTGGTTAATGGTTCACGTTGTGTTGTTATGTATCAAAAGCTGATACCAGCGCCACTCATCGCATCTGGGAGGCGGAAGATTGCGAAGAGGACGATGCCATGCTCGCCGCTTCCGCTGCGACCTTCATTTTCGGACCATACTCGACCACACCGGCCGTTGAAGCTTCACTAGGGTTAGGAAGGGAGAAGAACAGATTTCGCAAAATGTGTGTCCGTGATTTCGGTGCTGAAGCGGGTGGTCGCTCCGGTAACGACTCTTCTGCCTCTCCACCGGCCAGCGCTGAGGATGATGCCGAGGAGTTGGTGCTCGACATCGACGCACGAGTTGGTTTCGATTCGTTGGTTCGATTTTGAGCCGTTTCGTTAGCGGCCACCAACGTCGCCAGTGCCGATCGTTCAATTAGAATCGCCAGATTGATGGCCTCACTAGATCTGGCCAGCTCACTGCTGCTGGCGATCGAACGTGTTGCCACGGCGGCCGCCGTACCGTTTCGCATGGACAGCTGGGGCGATGGGTTCAGTGAGTTCGAACGTTGGTGCGGTGACGGATGATTCAGGGACGATGGCTGCAGCGGTTGTTGTGTGGCCGCTGCTGCTAGCTGCTGCTGCTGTTGGGACTGCGATTGTAGCTGCTGCGAGTTTGCAGGGACAGGAGTGGTCTCCTCCTGTTCCAATTCCTGCTCTAGACTAACGTTCTCGGGGATGTTGTACGATCCGGTTGCACTGTCCACGGAGAGGTTTCGGTGCTGACCGGAACCAAGCTTCGGTATGAGTTTGCCAAAGTTGATGCGCTTGTGAGCTGACGATACACTGGTTGAGTCAAAATCGTCCCTAAACGATCGCTCGGAGCTTCGGAATGAGCGACCACTACCCAAACTCGCCTTATCGGCGGCCGTTTCCTGCAATGAGAAAGGTGCCGGTGAGTAACTACTACTGGACCCGTGTGTGCCCATCCGCTTTCGAAGTCGACCAACCTGATCCAACGAGACAGTGTACCAGATATCACAGGAGTCCTTCTTGCCATCGATGACGTAACACACGGTATTGTCGAAGCGGACCCGCTCCGAGGCACCATCTTCACTGAAGGCGCTGGATTCGGTTTGCTGCTTGTAGCTCAGTATTGAGCCGGCCAGCGCCTTCGTCGACGCCGCATCGTTCAACGTGTTGCCAGATTTTTCACTAACACACGTTACGGCTGACGCTGTTTCCGAAGTGCTCACATCGGCCTGTACCTCCAGACGGTGTCTACTTACACGGGATCGAGAGTATTAGAACCAGAAGCAGATCGAATGAGTCGAAGGGGGCGCGACTCCGCTACTCACCCAGTGATGCTGCCGGCGAGTGCGGTGGTCGATGGGTTCGCCACACCGTACGTCGAATGCTGACTGGATACACCGAGATGACTACCACTGGCCACGCTTAAGCTCACCTCACCAATGCTGGTAGCGCCGATGCGCGACACCGCATCCACGCTGGCTGCATCTGTTTTTTGAGCAAAAAAAAATGAGTGAAAACTGCCAGTTCGAACGTCGAACTTCTGTTCGGAACACCGATAACTTACCGTGGTTTCTGGAACCGTTATCTTCTTCCTCGTCAAACTCAAACTTCGTACCTTCGCCGCAACCGGCACGGCACAGCGACACGGGAACGACGCCGTACACATAAAACAACAATATTGGCACACCGATGGCAACGGCCAACCCCGCAAGAACAGGCGAAACGATAACCTGCGAAGAGGAGGAATTAATTCGAAAGTGGATCAGTTTTAAAGATATGCATCAGTCTGTCAATAAACAATAGGTCCTACGAAAACTAACATAAATCGTAATCTGTGTTGTTTCAACCTAAATTTTAAATCTCAAGTTTCACAAAAGTATCACAATATTGACGTTTCCCTCTTTTAAACAAAATAAAATAACTTTTGGTACGAAACAATGAATTTAAGTCTTAAGTCCCTTATTAGATATGTTCTCAAGAATGTATGTTCAAATACTGGTGAAATGGAGAGCTTTGCGAGTTTACTGGAATGGAAAAAAGGAGTTCCGCAACTTCTCGCCATCATCAAACAACGTATTAAAAGCCATTCGTTGGGGATCTTCCCGTTGGCTCCCATTGGCTGCAGAATGAAAGATTCGCGCTCACACCGTTAAACGTGGCAAAAGTCCCACCAAACGAGCCACCCAAATGTATCCTTCTTTGCCTACGTACCAAATATCTAGGTCACTCCCGGTTTTACTGCCCGCCGCTCTGACGTCATAGCGCGGGCAGCGTTGGCACCGGGAGCATGTTAGAAGAACCCACGGATGGTGAGATGACTAGCAGTTGCAGGGAGGCGGGAAACCGTTTGTTGATGGTTGTTGGTGGTTTGCAACAAAACTGGGACACCCAGAACACACGGCGGCCGATGGCTTTTCACCGATGGCAACCACGGCCAAACATTTATGGTTAACCACCGCAAATACACGTTGTGTGGTTAGGAGGTGAACGAAGAAGTGTCGCCAAACCGGCAAAGGTCAAAGGCATTGATCGAAATGTGCCGTTTTGCTCGAGATCTCGCCGCTGGCCACCGGAGTTCTAGCCTCTGGAGTTTCTCTGGTTCGTGCAACGCCCGAGGGTTACACAACACACGGCTACTTGGCTGTGTCCTAGTTCCTTTTTAAAATATTCAACAGCAGCAATCCAGCGGGAGTACCAGCCAGTAAACAACAGCAGGCCAACAGCTCACCCAGTTCCCCATCCTGAGTGAGAGCGGTGAATGGAAGTGAAGTTTTCGACATGAAGTTTTATTAACTTCCGGAAACACTTCCTTCTGAAGACAGACATGCCACCATAGAGAGTGTGTGTTGCATGTGGTTAGTCCGGCAGCCTCTACGAATTTAAGGAAACTCTTTACCACTCGTAAATACGATGTTTTCCGCGTTTCAATGACAATTTGTAGAACTCCATGTGGTTGTGGTTGGCCAATTACCTTTCACATATCGAAGTGCAAAGTGGACATTCTCCAACAGCAGCAGATCGGGGACAATCTCTAGCCTCTACCACAGTGATAAGAACATGGGATGTCGCTTTCTTTGCTTCGTCGCTCAATTAATGCTGTGCTTAATTATTCATCGCCTGCTAGATGAGATTCTTTTCAGCAAGTACCCCGCGGACCAAGTGCAGAACGTTGCGCCTACTTCGCTTCGGGCTACTACTCTTGGTGCGAAACAGAATGGTAGACCACGAACGGCACAGCAAGCGGCGTTTTGGAAAACGATGAGGACCACGATAGAAGGTGCCGTCGTTCGGTTCCCCATGAATACTTTTTGCACCACTATCGATACACTCGCTTGGACACATCGGGGTAAGAGAAGGGTGTCGGAGAGAACCAATCAATCATGATGTCAAAAATTGGGCTTCCATACTATTCCAACAACATGAATTACTTATGGTTGCTTATGAATTGCTTATGGTGTACAAGGGGTCAATTCGAGTGTTGAGCTTCCAAATGCGTACCTAGCATGGAAGTAGAACGCGTATGTTTGGCGCAATGCAAATATTTAGACTTAGAGAGAGAAAGAGAGATATAACTATATAGCAATAGAAAAAGCGTATAGGTGTTCTAGATCAGAAAGCGGAGCACCAACACATTTTTGCATATCGATTTCGATAGATCCTTCATGCGGGCGCGCCGGCTAGGTGATGCGGAGAACATGTGCCAGCCCTGACACCTGTACGAGGAAGGTGAAATTTGATTTAAATTACAGTCGCGGACTGCATCAAGCACCACGGTTCGGTTTGGCCGTGCGACACGACTGTGGCGTGAGTCTTTTTCCTTGTTCGATAGGACTAAATCACATTAACCGCGTCGCCCCGTCTTACGATCGCGCCGGGTCCATTCGGCAGAATCTGCTACGTTACGGTGTAATTCCATTACGAGCCCCAAAGTGCGGTACATCGATCCGAGGACCTGTAATGGCTCTAACCGAGGCTCTAAGCCAGCAGCCAGCCCACCGTTGACACTCACGGCGACCGAAAAGGAAACCAGCAGGGTAGCAGGGTCTCTCCCAAGAGGGGTCTAGGATGAAGTGATTTGCAATTAATTTTGGGCCCACTGTAAAGTGGTTTATCATCGATCGGTGACGTCCAAAAGCTGACGCGCGATAATTCAACTCCAATTAGACGACGGCAGGACGAATCCGTGCCGTGGATGATCACGGTGAGTATCACGGCCACCGGAAACAATCTGCCGTAAATCTGTCGCCGTCGCCAATCCGTCAAAGGTGTCGGTCGACGATAGCAGCAGGCGGCCCCGAGTGGGTGGCTCTATGTGATTGGAGTTTTAATGATGCCAAATATGCCAAAGCGAGAGAGAGAGAGAGAGAGCGAAGGAGAGAGAGAGAGTGTTCGGCAGTTACTGCATTACTTTTGGATAGTATACACGGCGCGCTTCGCATATTATGCTCTCCCGCGTGATGCGTTTTCTCTTCCAGCTTTAAACGGAATGGTCCGTCGCGCCACGCAAGGAAATCATATGTTCACCACGGACGGGCGTGCTCTCTCTCTCTCGACAATGCTGTTGTGTTGTGGAAGGTATTGAGACTGAGCGTGATAGGTTCTCTTATGCTTTTGGGACGAGCCCCTCGAGAGCGCAGCATATTTATCCCAGAAATGGAAACTATGCTCTGTGAGCGAGCCCGTGCTTCGTCTCCACCAAGCCGATCAGTTGTGGCGGAGGACTCGTGGCGTTTGGATGTGTGTTTCGGATCCTTCCGGAACGGTGTGTGTTCGGTGTGGCCACAGCTAAACGTTTCGCTGGGGGGAAGGCTTAGTAACTCGGCTGGTGACGGTGCAAATCGTACGCTCTTGAACTAAGGAATACTCCACAGGCGCCGCGAGAAACAATTCTAGAAACAACTAGTTCCGGATTTGGTAAGATTCTGTTGTGCTCTGTGGATTGCTGGAACGGAAACGGACTGTAAATCTAACACGCCGACCCCGTTGGCATACGGAATCAGGTAGCAAATCGGAGGCAATCAATGCGCTGAAAGTAGCAACTGGTGTGATTACAGTCTGTGTCCCCTTACCCCGTTTTTGGGGGGGTCGGTCACTGCTCTGGACGGAAGGTTAAACAAAGGAAGGCGTGCCGCCGGATGTGCGCCAACACAGCCAATCTCGTGCGGTGGCTGGTGGTTTTTGACGTTACTACTAGTACTCCCCAACACACCCTTCTTGTATTTAGTTCTCGCTCTCTTTCTTTCTCTCTCATTCTCTCCCGTCCTTTTATCACACACCATGGCATGGGGCATTCATGGGGTCACTTTGGAACAAGGGATCCAAAGGTGTGTTTGCACCGCCACCCCATAGTTGCACTTACTTCGCTTAGTGTTCACGGTTCACGGTCAGTGCCCGTGTAAAAAACAGCATACATTTTGGGCTTTGGAAAACATAGCCAGCGACTATGGGGCGAGCGCCATAGCTAGGCGCAGCATACGAACATCAGCCTCATCCATTCACCACACATTTATGCAGGGCGA
Source organism: Anopheles cruzii (assembly GCF_943734635.1). Classification (NCBI taxonomy): domain Eukaryota; kingdom Metazoa; phylum Arthropoda; class Insecta; order Diptera; family Culicidae; genus Anopheles; species Anopheles cruzii. Next base: position 40,308,642 of record NC_069145.1, read on the forward strand.
AAGTGAATTAACTTCCCTCGGAGAGCACAAAACCAACAAACAGATTCGGTTTGATTGACTCGTTCCGGAACGGCGGCGGAACATGGCGAACAACGAAAATGCACTATGAAATATTTATGGTCCGGCCACATTTTAGAGGGGCGGCGCCCCATATACATCACAGAATCGGATGCGTACCGGAGCGTGATAAAACGATGCATTTTGTAAGATGTTAACACTCCCGCGGTTGCTCCGCGCCCCATTTCGGCATTCGGGTGAAGGCGCGCTCTCTACACAGCGGCTCGGCTTGTGATGGAAAACACCGGATTGGGCACGCTCTTGCTCCGATTTTCCAACGTCCGTGTCCTTGACCTAGAAAGTCCTGGGAAACGAGTCCTGCTGCCGAAGCATCCCATCCAGACCGAGAGTCTCTCCCGAGCCGAGCGGATCGGGATTCGACGGGCGTCACAAGGTCCTGCTGCTCCTTCGCGGAATACTAAGAGAGAGCGAGAAGCTGGAGTTGACTTCGTTTGCCGTTTTAAAGTTTGGATACTCAGCCGTTCGGTGCGAGGGATTGTAGGAAAATTATGGCTTAATCTTTACGATCTCCAGCACATCTTCAGAGCGTGGCATCTTCTTTCACTTAGTGAGTTTATACGGAACGGCATGCATTTTTTCGAACTATGTGAACAGTGGAAATAGGCCAACGGTTTGATCATCAATGAAATGGAGAGAACTGTAGCCGCCGCCATCAGCGTATTAGGTCCCGTCTGGACGAACACGAAGGAACAGAAAAAGGTCAACGAATTCTTCAAACAGTTTTCCAGAAATAATTTCCACCGTGACGCGCTCTTTGTCCGACGAAGAGGAAGTTTGTCATTGGCACGGCGTGTCTCGTCGCGTGTTTCTCTCTCTCTGGGGGCTTAAAAATAACGATTTATAATTAGATCGGCGCCCTCCGTTATGCGCGCTTCATTTTTTGCAGTCAATCGTGAACCGAGCGGAGCCCATCAAACCGGAACGGTCGAGCAACGGCCGGGTGTAGCGCGCCGGAAGGAAACTTCTGCTTCATCGACTACAATCTCCCCCGACAACACTCATCTCACCATGTCTGACACGGAGGAAGATTCGACCTGTTCCGATGGCTGGCCCATCAACGAGGACTGGCTGATGGAGGTGCTGAAGAAGCACCACGAGGTACGCTCCGGTATCAGTATTACCGAGTTCAAAGTGCGACAAGGTTGCCAGGAGGGCGTCAACAATCTCAGCGACATACTGGCCGTCGCGGTGGTATACGAGTTCGAGGGTAACGAGAACGAGCAGGACAGAGCACGACAGAGCTTGGACATTGTGATAAAACTACTGCCACAGGATCCGTTCAGCCGGTACTTTGTGACCGAGGCACAGTTTGATCTGAGGGAAATCAAATTCTACACCAGCGTAAGTGAGCGCAATCGGAGCACCGGTGCTACGATGGTGCTCTGATCCGTGTGTCTTTCTTCCGTGCAGATTCTGCCCGATTTGATGGCCTTCCAGGAGCAGCACTTTCCGAAGGAGCACGGCAACATGGTCATCTCGGTACCGACCTGCTTCTACACACAGTACGCGCCCGGTGCCGCCACCGGGCGGTTGTCCCTGGTGAGTCCGGATCCACCCGAGAGCATCCTGGTGCTGGAGGATATGCGTTCGCTCGGTTTCAGGGGAGCAAACTTCACCACGGGCCTTACGCTCGGTCAAACGGAGGCAGCCATACGTGCCATCGTCACGATTCATGCCCTATCGTTGGGGCTTAAGATCAAAAAGCAGGTTGATCTGAATGAAAAGTATCCGGTAAGTGGGAGCGCGACGATGACGCCAGTCCTGGATTGCTTTTCACGAGCTTTTTTCTTCTACTTCTATTTCTAGTTTCTCTTTCAAACAACGAGGGCAACGGAAAGCTATCAGCAGCTGGTGGAGCAGGGAATGCCTCAGCTGACCAAGTTCCTCGAGCGGACGCCCGGCTATGGGAACGAGCTGAAAGCGCTCACTAAAATTCGCCCCAAAACGAAGCAACTGATCGAAACGCTCCTGCAGCCGATCGAACCGATGGGACTGATCACACACACCGACTTCTGGTGCAACAACTTGCTGTTCCGCAGCGAGAGCGATCGCACCGATAGCTGCACCGTCCTCGACTGGCAGATGGTCACGTACAGTCGGCCGACGAACGACCTGGCGCTGCTGCTGATCTCTTCCCTACCGTCCAGTACCCGGCGCCAGCATACATCGCGGCTGCTCGATCTCTACTACGGGGCGCTCAAAACCTACTGCCTTAAGATGGACGTCGACATTGAGGCCGAGCTCGGATACAGCCGCAACAAGATGGACTGCGAGTACCGGCAGTCGCTGCTGCTGGCGCTCCTACTGTGCATCGGTTCGGTGGACATAGCGATCGGAAATGGCGCGGCCGAACAGCGATTGCTGGACGTGCTGCGTGACTTCCACGACGAAGGCATCCTCGGGCTCGAGGGCTGCGCGTAGAAGGGAGGCGGCGTGCACAAATCACCTCGCTATTTGCATCCATCCAATCTCAATCCATCCGTCAGAGCCGCAGAAAGACCGACACCGGCCAAGTGACACGCTATTCACACCACTGCAAACGGCAAGTGCACCGCGGCAATGCTACCCTAGGCCACTACCAGGTGTAAATGAGCGTATCGTTAGTGTTAGTTTGGGCCACAGTTTTCTCGAGCAAAGCAAACGATTTGCCTTCCGTCTATAGATAGTTCCGGATTTTAGATTGTCATGCCGTAAGGTCTTTGGTGGGGCACATTAAACTATGACCTTCAGCAGGGTTACAAGATGCCGCGCACTGCTTTCAGAGGGGGGCACACGAGTGCTTTCAAGGTGAAATCATTGTCCGCTAAAGCAATTGAAATGTTTAAATAAAGTGTTGACTACAAACAGTAATCGAACGGTGTTTGCAGCAAGAAAGACGAATATTCCATCTCCCGGTACTCTACACAGTCCTTCTCAAAGTAAACAGGACTTTTTTAATAGGGACATTCCTGGTAGCGCCACCTTCATGTGGGTATATGTGTTTGAAAGGTACATCCTTTCCAGACTTCCAGTCAAACATTTGGTCTACTGGAAGCAAAGTTATTGCGCCGAAAGAGACAGTATGTTTGTGCTGTTGGTACAAGAATGAGCACGAGCCAATATCATGTTTTGTTTTAAACTCGATAAAACGTTTACCGAAACGTTTAAATTGATGCAACAAGTTTATGGTGATGATTGTTTATCCCGTCGCAGAGTTCATGGTATACGCGTTTCAAAAACGGTCCTGAAGACATTAACGACGACCTTCATGTCAGCCAAGCCAAGTTCGTGATTAGGCAAGGGAACATCGAAAAAGTGCGTGATTTTCTCAAAATTGAGCCGAAGTCGTCGTTGCGTTTTATGGAAATGGAATTGGGAATTTCCAAAGACTCGATCGCCAATCATTTACCAAGAAAGAATTATATGCCTTTAGTTAGGGCTTCCATAGCCCGGTGCGTAACATGAAACAGAACAAACTGTCGGTTTGGATTTGGTGGAGTAAATAACGGTTCTAAATCCGCAAAGTTCTCCTGCGTTACGCGTAAACAATGAACTAAGGTTTTCTTTCTACCGGACAGGCCAGTGAAAAATTGGCGCTTGGTGCCGCAAACACTTACCGATGCCGTCACTCCTCCCAGAACGGCAAAGTTTCGTTTATGCTTGCCGGCAGCCTTGTAGCGTGTGTGTATTTTGCGTCCAACCCAAACAGGAATACCTAAAAAATATCAAGCAAGATTAGTTTAATCGCATCGCAAACATTGCCACTCTGAAAACTCACCGATGATCATCGCGGGAACGGCAATTCCGGCCACCAGAGCGATACCGAGCGGGGCTCCCACCAGCGTACCGAGCTGCCAGAGCAGTTTCTTTTTGCGTGACCACGGCTTCTTGCCCCAGAACGTGCAGCCGGACGGGCTGAGATAGTGCAGATCGCTGATCTCCTTCATGCACAGCCAGCAAAACTCGGACCCACAAATGGCGCACACCATGTGGTTGCAGGAACCGTCGTCCATCTTCACGATCAGCACCTGACAGCGGGGGCATGGTTTGATGTCATCTTCTGTCGGAACGGTTGGGTTCACCACGCGGGAGTCGGGGAAGAGAAAAAAATTCGAATTAGTAGACGGCTTTACGGATCGGGTCGGTTCAGTCATCTGGTTACGGACAGGGAGGTACAGAGGAGGTGTGAGTAAAACAAGCATTGCCAAGATGTGGAACAGTTGGTTACGGGAAGGATCCTCCCGTAAATGGGGCGGTTCTTAGGGGAGATACGAAAGGTAGGGACCAGAAGAGAGAAATCTTACTATGCTGTGAGCTTTTTCTAATACTACCGGACGGGGCGCGCGTCGGACTTTGGCGGGAAGCGCGAGCCGCATCGCAGGTCTGGTCCGGGTGCCACTCGGCCTTGCAGTGGTAGCAGAACTGCACATCGCACCCGGGCCGCTGGCAGCATATGCGCGGGCAGGACGCGCACCCGCTAGCGATGACGGCGTAGCTACAGTCCGGTCCCGGGCACCAGCGCGAGTCCGGATCGGCCAGCAGTACCCTTCGCACCATAAAGTCCTCGTACTTGGTGATGGCCGCCGGAAACGCCTTCAGCAGCGCCTGGATGTCGGTCGGGTGCATCGACTCGGTGCACTGGGGACACGAAATGTCCGTCCGCGACTCCGATATCTCGATCATCAGATAGTTTTCGAGGCACGCCCGGCACGCGTAGTGTTTGCAGTTCAGCAACGCGTAAAACTCCTCGCCCGACGGCACGGTGGTGTCGTAGCACAGCGGACACTCGTCGGGACATTTGCCACCGACCGCTCCTGCTGCGCTCGAGCCAGCCGCGGTCGATGCGTTCGAGCCACACCCGGTCCCACTGGAGCCACCTCCCTTGCTGTGCAGACTGTGCGACGATTTGTGGCTGCTGGGTGTGAGTTTTGCGCTGGACGTGCCACGGTCCAGGTTGCCCGGCGAGTTGGCCGAATGTTGCGAGGATACATCGGAATTGTGCTAAAACGAGAGTGTCGAAAGAAAGGAATTAGTTTCTATTCCTGGGGACATTTCTCACAACAAATACGCTTTAGTTGGTGCTGTCGGGGGTTGTTTCTAGGACTTTTGCCGATTTATTTTTGGTCCACCCATTTTCGTCTACATTTTACGGAAGCGTTCCATTTTGAGGCTCAAACAGAAACGTCTTTATTTTCGACGAAAACCACAAAAAAGCCGGTGCTTCAGTCGGTCACCAAAACACGGTGTGTTGGCATGATGCCCGGGGAAAACGTGAGGTGCGGATTTTTGGACGGTTTCGTTACAAAAGGTTCCTATTGTTGTGCAGGTTTTTGTGACGTTCCACAAAAGAGGCCACATTTTCTCCGTTATGGTCCAGGCGAAAAGGAAGTCGAACAACCGGCCATTTGTAGCCTTCAAAAATGCAGCAAAAAATTTCCCCTTCAGTTTCCCGAGCTGAATCGAATATACAAGAAGAGTTATTTACGCGATTGTATCGGTAATGCAGCGACAATGGAGTCGGCAAAGCGACGCAAAAAACCACCGACGCCATCTTATCTGTTTCCACCAAAACAACGCGCCGTTTAGCAACCGCGTTGATAACGAGAATGCACTCACCTTATTGCCGCCAGACGACCCAGTCTTATCGTGCTTTCCTCCCGCGTTGGCGGTGCTTCCGCCGCCGGATCCGCTGCCCTTCTCAGCATCGCACAGTCGCTGGCCGAGTGGGGGACTTCCGCGGGCTGCCCGGGCTCCCTGCAGCAGTAAGCGTCTCAGGGGGAAATCGAAGTTGAACGAGTTGCGGCTAGTGCGTCGCATTTTGGCAGGCTTCCGGTCTTCCACGGACAGGCAGGAGCAGGCAGGAGACAAAGCTGGAAGCTGGTAGCTGCATTCAAACCAACATAACAACGATTTTTTTCTCGTTCCTTTAACTAACTAATTGCCGGCGATCACACGTCCAGCTGATGCCACACACAGACGTGCGATGATGATTCACTATTCCGTTTAAAATCGACGTTACTTTTGTTAGCTAACTATAAACACCCACTGATTGGCGGACGAAAATTAGGGTAATTAAAAGCCGGGTGATAAAAATCATTTGTGATGGGCCACGTCAAAACCCATCATCGATGATTTTTTCAAACGGTGAGGACATCTTTGTCGCGGATGTTTACGAAACGATCTCGACTGACATTCCTACGCTCGGTGTGACTTGGGCGAACGTAGCTACTTCCTAGTTGGCTGCGATCCATTCATTTCATTTCCATGACGACCAGCAACGTTGGAAAGACCTTGATTACGTGGACTGCCACGGACACCGCGCACAGGTTCAGTGGGGTTCCCAATAAACACTTCCAACAAGCACGGTGTAATGTATGACGCCCAACGCCGTAAATGCACTTCAAATGTTTCCAAAACGGCCCACTGGTGTACAGGGCGTGTCAATGTAAATCATCGCGCGGTGATCGGATGGTCGAGGTATCTGCAAAAAAAGAACAAAACACACATTACTACTTGCGGCGTATCTCAGTAAACAAGATTGCAATTGGTGTTGTTTAAATTAGCGCCGAAAGCCATAGTTCAACAAGTTGGAACACACTCAACAACAGATTGTCCGCAGGCCGATAGCTGATATTTGCTGAATTATTTTATTTTTCGGCCATTTCAATTAAAATTCGTATTTTTGTGAAGTGATTGGGTAGGATTAGTTTATCTCAATATTATTAATACATTCAATTGTGACGTGAAACTTATCAAAGGAACCCTAGAGCAAGACGACACGAACGAATATATTTCAACCATTTCCAGCACTGTTGACGTTTTCAGTGTATTAGTTTTCCGTAAGTAGTTGCAACAAGTACCGAGCAAGCACATCATTTTGTATCGCTTGTTTACTGCAATCCTTTTTTTATGCCGCCGACTTGCGGGTAGAGCTGCACTTTTTAGCCCCTTTCTAGAAACGTGAAGTGGCGCATATAGGACTTGTCGGTGAGGTAGCAGTTGTTGGCAGATTAATCATCGATATCGTCAGAAAATGCAAAGCATCGCACCCGTTACCTCAACCGCGCGCAACAGAACAGGCAATCATAACAGTATCCTTGAAAACGGCAAACCACCTGCCGGTGCACGTTCTTCGCCCACAGTTCCCGTGGCACAGTCACCCGGGCACCCGGGCTGTTTACCATTTTCCATTCCCCGCCCGTTCGTTCTGGACAGACGTACGTTCCGTTGTTACTGTGGCGCCACAGTTGCAGAAACGGAGGAGAGCACGAATCAAATGGAACCACCCTGTTGTCAGTGTGCATAGCAATGTGACTCTCGACGATGATGATGATGATGATTGTCGTCGTCTCGTTGTCGATACGGTGGTGGTGCCTTGGCTTATGCAAACCGCTTGCCCACACGTTCATTGCAGTGTGCGAGATATGATGAGCGGTAGAAGAAAAAAAAAACACATCGCATCGTCACATAAACTGGACGAAAATTTCGCATCACGACGCAAGCGAGTAATAATTAGCTTCACTCCGTCCGTTAGGCTCTACGTCCCATAGGTAAATGCAATCTAGTCCAGTATTCTCGTCATTTGAATTGTTTTCTCTCGCTCCGGTGATTACTTTCAAATCGTGCCACTATCAAGTGTCAAGGTGTCAAGTCAAATCAGGCAGCATATAACCACCAACGTACAGCCTGCTAAGCATGATAACAGTTTATGTACTTGGAAACACACACACGGCAATAGAATGAAACGTCACTTCATCAAAGTTGATCTCGTTTACTTCATAACAAAAAGATCGCCAATGTATAAAAAAAATGTTACTGTTACTGGCTCATAACTAGGAACACGGTGCAGGCGCACCAACACGCACGGCACGATTCGTTACGGAACTAATAAACAGCAAACACAAATAGCACCGATTATTGATGGCGGGGCAATAAATCGTTAGAAAAATCGGTGGCAGAGACCGGACTAAGAAAGCCGCACAACACGTTCGACGAGAGCGGGACCATTTTCGTCTAATGGCTAGCGGTCAATCAAAGTCACGTTGAGTTAGAGGATGTCAGGCATTGGTTACAAACCAACCTCCTCGACGGTACCCCGCGGACGGTGCGTGAGTCATCGCCTGTCTTCCTAACAACGAGAGTACCGTTCCGTTTGCTACCGGAAACACACATCTATTATCGATAAAACGACGAGCTACCTTCAACTTCACAGAAACATACTCTGCAACGTGGCCGCCGATGCTAATTGCATCACAACCGGTGGCAGCTGATCCGTCAGCGGCAATAAAAGCCCGTTTCGATAACTGGAAACGGCTGCGGGTACTTTATTTATTTCAATATTCTAAGACCTGCTACTTGTCGAAGCATGTGTCGGAATGAAGTGAAGGAAAAGGGGTTGAGCGCTGCGTATGACCCGTTTCGTGGCCGTTAGTCGAGCCGAACAACTCGAACAAGGTTGCTCACATGTTGAGACACACTTTGCAGTGCTCGCCACTGCTCAGAGGTTGATTGAGCAATCGAACCGCAATCAGAGAGACCTCAGCGCCAATCGGAGGAGCACCTTGTTTCGTGATGGTCCTTGTGATGGTTCACTGCACGAGCTCTGACCAATTTTCCCGGTTCAGCGCTCTCCTGGACGAGGTTCATCAACTTTGTATCCGCCTGTCCGGGGTCCGTCAATAGGGATAAACCGATTGGGAGATGACGTCAATCGTGAACGGGTTAGGGCCGTCACTGAGAAACAGCTGTTCTGACCGGGGCATACGCTGAGAAGGTGGACGCACGGCGCACGGGATTTACGGGTTGGAATTTTTTGCGAACTAACAGGCCCCGGCCGATCCGGGGCCTAATGGGTCATGTTTTAATCAATTGGTCAATCAATCAACGGACAACGGAGCGGTCGCGAGTGGTCGATGAATTCGTTGACCTTCGGAGTGCGACGATGCTGATGTTTCATGCATCGTAGGCAAAACCTGCGCCGACAACGGCCGCGCATCAACCGGCTGCGCAAAGCGTGCGCGCCCGTCAGGAGGTTAGGCAGCACTTGAACTTGCATTTGCTTTGAATGCTGATTAACGGACGCCTTTTTGGGTCCTTACCAACCTTTCGTGGACAACATTAAGCGAACAGTAGCAATCATAAACAAATAGGAATTGGCTACTTTCCGTGTTGGTCGCGAGTAGCATTATGAGTTTGTTGATAGATGTCGGTTAAATAATTGATCGGTTTTCGATACAACCCTACGAAGCGCGGTCAAGCACGATAAGCGACGTTGAAAATGTCGTGTAATGACATTGGGGGCATTTCAAAGATAGACAAAAAGCACTATTGGCAACGAGGGAAAACGATCCTTCAGTATACTCCTCTACTCGTCTACTCGTACAATGGCAGTAGGAATGTAGTTTAACGAAATTTTTTGGCTAAAAAGTTAGTGATTACTTTGTCAGTAGATAGCTTCAGTGAAGTCGTGAAGAATCGATCTCGTGAAGTATCGATTGTGCAGTTTCAAGTTTGTGCTCGTTTTAAAGCTGAAACTTCACACTTTAAAACATGATGGATCGAGTTTCCATCTGCCAAATTTTGGCCAAACGGAACGAAATCGATCCATTTCTTAAAAGATGAGTACTGGGAATGAGAAATGGGTCACTTACGACAAAATTGTGTGAAAACGATCGTGGTCTAAGCGTGGTGAAGCAGCTAAACCGGTGGGAAAACCAGGAATAACGGCTAGGAAGGCACTACTGGGTTTATGGTGGAACTTGAAAGAAATCGTTTATTATGAGTTGTATTATTAATCATCAGTAGTATTAATTATTGTTTCCGTGTGGCCAAACACTAAAATTAGATCTCTACTATCAAGAACTGCACCGTTTGAAGCTAATGATTGATCAGAAACTGTCAGAAGCGACATTCTGAAGAGACATTTAAAAAAGCAACAATTTTCCAACAAAACGGGGCATATTTGACGCAAATCGGACAATTGAAAGCATCTTAAATAAAGTTTTGAAGTATACGCAAAAATAATGGATTACTTTTTAGCCAGCCTTATGTTAGTATTTACATAGCATGTTTTGTGATAAACAACATATCGACAGCAGTTTGTAGTAGCTTCTGTACACCAACCGACAGTTGATAGAACCACACATAATCTAATGCACGTGCAATTCAACCGCATAAGAATGCGCCTGGTCGAACGCGAAGGCTCTGTGCCAACATTTATAATTCAACGTTTCATTGTTCTTGAGACCGGTAGTGTAACTATACCACGCGGGCATTATTTGTGGGAACGAAAGCCTTTTCATGACTAAGGTTTGCTATTCCCTAAACGGTGTGATCGAAATTGGGTCAAATAATATCACGGCTGGCAAAAGTTGGCTGAAAGGCTTGTGCAAGAGTCCCAAAATTAATAGAAAAACTTTGCAAGCGAAGCAGGAAGTCGGGACGTTAACAGATTACACTCGCAAACGGAACATTGTAGTATGTCCACTAACAGGACAGATTCCTGTGTGGCGTAATATATTGATGGCCTGTCTCCGGGTGAAAGAGGTAGATAACATATCGGCGATTCCGATTCTTTGCGCAATTTACCCTTTTTCCTAGCAAACCGTATCGCAACAGGTATGACGCATTCATGGGTCTCATATTCTTAATCATCCACGCACACCACGATGCTTTGGAGGGGTGTTTCTTTGTTGTGTTGCTTTTCTCGAGACATCCACCCCTTCAGATGGCCAATAATTTGCGTGCACCATTCATCCGTAGCGCGAAGGTCACAATCACGGCACCGCAGCACGGGACGGGACGGTGAAACATGCATTCGGACGACACAACCACCCACAGACAGGCAGGCAGTGCTGTCACGATAGGACAAGAGCATCCGTGCGACGTGGGTGCACCGTAGGAGATTTTCACAAAACGGACTCACCTTGCGCACCGTCAGCCATTGACCATCGTGCGTTGCCGTTTACATGCGGTGGTCAATTGTTTCCACCCCAGCACCAATACTACACTCGACCACACACACACACACTCGGCTACGCAGCTCAACCTTGTGGGCCAAGCACAGCACGCCGAAACCGGCGCGACATCGCGGTCGAAGCGGTGCGTGACCGTGGATCGAGTCGCGAGCCGAGTTTTAAGAGCTACCGGTGGCGCTGCCCGCGGCTCGAAGGTGGCTCTAGTAAAATTACTCCGACCCACCGGGAGAAACAGAGAGAGAGAGAGAGACAGAATGACGGAGAGATCCGTCCATCGGTGGTGACAAGGGCAGGTTTTAGCGCGTGCAAATCGAACTTTTTCGCAAACCGGTCCGGTACCCGGATCGGATACGCCGAGGAGGACGCCACCGGTGGACACAGAAATAGACACTCGCTGGCTGGTTGGCTGGCTGGTTGGCCTGCTCCGCGCAGTATCGGTTTTTGTGGTGGAGCACAGGCAGGCGCCCGTGATCAGGAGATGTGACGTGGTGAGAAACCTTAAAACAACATCTCGAAGATCAACAAAGTTACAAACGCGATGAGATCCCATCATGCACAGCACCTCCGAAGTCGCTTTTTGATTTACACGTCCGTCGTTCATGGTCCGGGAATGTATCGGGTTTAGTGGCGAGATCGAATCGGCCCGCTCCCTCAGCAGATATTACTTTTTTGCTAATTGGAAGCAGTCGTATTTCAGCATCATGACTCCCGGATTGAATGTGCCAAAAATCGGTGCAATATGCGTATAAAAAGCATTATTGCAAGAAAGCATTATTGAAATTAATTAAGTTAAACTTGTAAAGTTTTTGACTTTTGGACTAAAGAAGCAATTGTGAAGGGGCGTGAAATTTGAACCACAAGAAGCTCTCAGGAGTTTATAAATGAAAGGTCGGAAAGCTTTAGACAACATTGTCTGGTTTATGCAATTTTCCATCGGTTCCGTTTGACAATAAGAATTTACGTTTGGACACCTGAATATTCTGATTTTAGAAAATTAATTATTCGCGAACGTAGCTTCCCGTTGCTGACTTGCATGAAAATGTTCCTCCAGCGAAGGCAGTAATAACATCAAAAACTTCAGTTTCAACATGCAGCGGTTTCCGTCGAAAACCTTCCTAACCACGATAATATTCCATTATTTTCAAATCAACTATAATATTGGAACAGGTACATAAATTGCATAAACTAATTTAGCAACGACCAAATATAAATCAAAATTCCCAGCCACTGGAAGGGCACTGGCGATCCGCTTGCGCTTTCTAAAACCCGTTACAAGTCAATATCTGCAGTTTGCAACTGCCCGCGGCAAGCTGTTTGTTGACATTTGCTGGGCACTTTGGTGAATTTCCACTGGCCGTGACTGGATTCGAAATACACACTATACAGCCTGCTGCTGCTGGCGCTGGCGCATCTTCGCATCCCATTACTATGCAATTCCGAGGCGCATTCACACAATGTGATCGATGTAGCAAGTGAAGTACGTGAAGCGCTGGTCCCGCCAACTGGTCCCGCCGAGGAACCGGTTTCTTGCCGGTTACGGTGCGGGACCCTCCACAGATTGCAGTCGGCAGATTGGACAGTGTGTGTCCACTGCCGACGAGTTACAGCAAATCCTAAAGAAATCAAAAGTGAAAGACGTTCGATGTACCTTGACTTGGGTCGGCCCGTGTTGGCCATGCATCGCAGACGCAGTCGTCGTAAATGCTCCCTAACTAATCTCTTCCTTCCAGCGGACCAGGCGGAGTACCGACCGAACGACACCGACTTTGGCCGTTTTGCCGTAGTGAAAGTGTCGAGCAAAACACGACACTTTGCTCCGGTCGTGTTGATGATTTCGATTTCACCCATACGCCATTTATCAGGGATGAAAAAATAATAAATCTGCGCGATTGAGACGTGGGGCACACAAATTCTCTCCGAAGGTCCTGCGGTGCTTTCGCGTCCCTGAACCGAAATCGCCAAATGGCGGCAACTGAACATTCCCAACCACTTTACAATCAAACGCCTAATTGAGTGCAGATAATTGAGGAAATTGGGGCGCAGGAGACTCATTTTTCACCATCCCTCGCGACGACGTAATCAGCGACGCTACGCGCGTGGCCGCAGCAGCCGTGTTTGTCTGTCCGGGCACATCATCATCATCATCATTATCGTCATCAGCGCTGTCTGGCTCGAGTCATCGTGCGTCATCACGCTGAAGACATATTGTCACGTTGTGTCGTTTTGTTAAGACGCTGCTGCAATTTGACGATGGCAGCGAAAAAAAGGGACCAAAGTTTACCATCGTTCCGTGGTACTCCTGTGTTAAGTTGTGGTTAAAGCAACTCAACTAAAACATGCCGACCCGAGCCGACCAATACAAGCGCACCCGAAAGGATTCGAACCGTAACGTGTCAAACTACGAGGAAAACTGACAGTTAGTAACAAAAAGGTGATGGTGAAATAATAAAAAAAATCCAGTCTCATAAAACATACTGCCTGCAGTGCAAACAATGGGTAAATGGGCTCAACAGTTTGATTGCTGACTGTGTGCGCAACTCGCGACCATCTTCTGATTGTTTCTTCTTCATTATTTGTGTCTTGACTCTCACCAAATCACCCCCAATTTGTACAATTTTGTCCAAACCTCTAGGCAGGATGACGCAAAAAAATTTAATTCCTTTACCATCATTTCATAATGTAATTGGTCATTCAATGATGTATTTTCAATATTTGTTTCTTCAGCGGTACGTTGACTTGTAGAAAATAAACTTGCGCGAGAGCGATTCTCGGGAACAATAGAAGTACTGACGCGTTTCTCGCTGGATGTTTCCATCAGAAGCTCAGAGGTAGCAAGAGATTTTCTGGCACACCGCGCCTTTCGTCAACACATAAACATCATTATCATATAAGACACGTGTGTGTGTGTGTGAGAGAGTTTGATGTGTCTTATGTTTATGCTAACACACAATAGAGGAAAAGAGGTCGGAGCGCTTCCCTCCTTGACGTGATTCTGCGTCACTTGTGTGTGTGCGTGTTCTTGTGTTTTATTTTGTTGCCCTATTGGCCCGTGTGTCGCCGCCCAGTTTGCGCCACCACACTAACGCTGCTCACATTCGATTTTTCGATTGTCTTCCGAATGGGCCCTTGCTAACAGATGGTTCGATCAAACGAGAGCCTAGGAGAGGCCAGCCGCCATCATCAAGCGGGGGGACCACGAAGGGGGCCCCGTCTTTCTTCGGAGGAGCCAATGGGGCAGGTTTACTGGGGCTGCAGTCGATGGCAAAACACACCAACTTCGAAAACAACATATTACATCATCCTTTTGCATACATTGGGGCTCCGTTCGAAATCGCCACTCGCTATGTTGCGGACGATCAACTCGTGCCACGGTTTTACGAGTCAGTTGTCGGCCTTTGGTTGACACATGACTTCTGGGAGCCAAAAAGGAGTTTGACCCGAGAATTGGTCGATTCACCGAAGTACTGCGGCCGTTTGGTCGATGAATGGCGTTCCGGTTAGGTCATTGCAATCTCTAGCAGGCATCTAACTCCTAGCCCGGGGTTACGCGCGTGTAAAGTAATTGCGAACGTTTGATCCACGGTGCAATGGGTGGTGATGGGCGTGAGCATAACAGTTTAATGTATGAACCTGAAGATTGTGTTGAGAGACGGCGCCATATTAAATTCTTCAGAGCCTAAAAAAAATCCCACCCAATCATAAATAATCATCTCGTCGATGCCGCATGACAGGGTTCCCCTTTACCACAGAGACTAGTAGCAGATTTGTAGTTTGGGCGATAACGATTGATTATCTCATCGCAAACGGAGCAGCAAAGTGTGCCATGGTGCTACGTACGTAGCCCAGTGAACCACATTCGTACAACGTCATCGATCACAGGCGGCAGGGTAAAACAGTCGAAGCCAACCCGACCATGAAACCAATTCGCGCATAACACAGCCCAGGCAAACTGATTACGTCGATGGAGAGCTGGTTTAGGCTCGGTTGGTCGGTTATTTACGTCGACGGCGCACATTTGACGCGATTAAAATGGTGGTGCGAAATGGTTCGAATTCATGAGAAAAGGCGGAAGCGTTCGGCTGACGAGTGCTGAGGGCCGGAGCACAGAAAATGCACTGAGCAAAGCATTTTTTTGGCCCTTGCTCCAAGTCATGGAAAAGCCACCGTAACCAGCGACAGGCGATTGCAGCAACAGTGGCCCACGTCACGTCAATTGTGTCGCGCTTCGCATTTTCACGACGTTTCGAATTGCGCACATCCACGGACCGGGCCGGGCGACGGATGGGATGGCATTTGGTGCTCGGGCAAGAAATTTCATTAAATCCATACAATTGCACAACAACGCTAGGCCTGCTGGGGAGGCGAAACAAATGGTTCATTAGTACTTTCATTTACCGGCGAAGGGCGCTCCCATGGATTAACTTTAAGCTTCGTAGAGCCGCATCCAGCTTTCGTGATAATATCAGGTTGGGGAAAAAGTAATCGACGTTTTTCACGACAGATGCCTTTTGTGATCGATATCTCGCGAAGTATCGATCGTACAGTTTCAAGTTTAGGCTCGTTTTGAAGCTGATACTTTACACTTGAAAATATGCTTTCATTGTTTATTGTTTGTTCCATTCATTTGTAAGTTACAGGGTGTTAACAATGGAGGTCAACTAAGAGAAAATTCGTTACATTTTACAGTTTTTCTTAGAAAACGGTGAAAATTCAAGCTAGACCGCTGAAATTGTGCATGGTGATTATGGTGCCAATATTCTAAAAGCTAGTAATGTGTAATTTTGGTTTCGTTGACTCGATTCGGTTATTTTTTATGTTAAAGATGCACCTCGCATAGGCAGACCCGCCGTCGAAAATGTCGATAAAATCACAGAAATAACCAAAGTTCATCAACATTTTAGTAATCAGAGCATCGGTCAGGTGCTAAAGATTAACCATCAAACAGTTTTAAGTCATTTGCGCAAAACTGGATTCACGAAGAAGTTCGATGTTTGGGCGTCACATCAATTGACCACGAAAAAAATAATGGATCGAATGGCCATCTGCGAAGTTTTGGTCAAACGGAATGAAATAGACTCATTTCTTAAACGGAAGAGTACTGGAGATGCGAAATGGAATACATACGACAATCCTGTGTGAAAACAATCCCGGTCCAATCGTGATGAAGCAGCTTAACCGGTGGTCAAACCAGGAATAACGGCTAGGAAGGTTCTACTGGGTATATGGTGGGACTTGAAAGGAATCGTTTATTGTGAGTTGCTTCCGTGTAGCCAAACACTAAATTCAGATCCCTACTCTCAACAACTGCACTGTTTGAAGCTGGCAATTGACCATAAACGACCAGAATCGGCCAACGGAAGAGGTATTGTTTTCCACCAGGACAACGAAATGCTACGTACGTCTTTAGGGACTCGCTAGAAAGTCCGAGAGCTTGGTTGAAAAGTTTTAATGCATCCACCGTATAGTCCGGACCTTGCATTAAGCGATTGACACCTTTTTCGCCCTCTACAAAATTTTCTAAGTGATGAAAAAGTGGGATCAAGAACGGATTGTGAGAAGAGATTGTTAGCGTTTTTCGCCAATAACGAGGAAGCCTTCCACAAGAGAGGCATTATGAAGATAATTTTAAAAAGGCAACAAATTTTCCAACTAAATGGTGCATATTTGACGTAAATCGGACCATCGGAACACCTTAAATAAACTTTTGAAGTTCACGCAAAAAACGTCGATTTCTTTTTCCCCAACCTGATATATTTTGAAAAATCACCAGGCAAATTGATCATTCCTGTGAAGGGATTTGTTTTAAAATAAATGTGTACTTTTTCTTATACCATGACTTCTTCGCAGCATTAAAAAAATTCGTCAGCTCAAAATAGAAACACTTCAATCGGCATATGAGATCATGGACCTCGATGACGATGTTATTGAACTCTCGCAAAAAAGCGCTTAGAAGGCGGACACAAGCGGCGCCGAACTAGCCAAGCCTGTCCTTGACCGGTGATGGTGGTCTAGATTTGAAACCATTTTCTCCACAAGCCACCGCCGTCATCATGCCATCCGCACCATATAGCTTGAGATGATAATCGAAGAACACACGCGGCTAAGATTGACCGGCGTCCGCCTCCTCGAAGACGTTACCTTCAGCAGCTCTGGCCGCACGGTCGACGACTACACGGTTGAAGGACGTTCGGAGGCATATGTTTGAACTCGCTTTAATGAACCCATACCGATGTTCGATGATGTGCGCGGTATTTAGTTTGGGGGAATAGAGGCGTATAATGCGCCTTAAGGCTGAAGGTTATGCGACGTCGTTCGAACTTTCTATGACCAAAGAAACGTGCTTATTGAAATGAAAATAAACCCGTTACGAAACAAAGTGTCGGAAACATATTCTACTCGTTGGTTTGCCACAATTGAACAATCGTCTTAAACTTACTATCAGGCACTACTGATATTTTATCTCCTAGGATCATCGCCATACTGAACCGACCGAAGGCTGACGCGCGTGATTGACGGTGATTATGCAGTGTAATAGGTTCCATTTCCATACGGATGACCTGCCCACTCAATAATGGCAAATTATAGCCTTTTGTGACCCTCCCTCGGCAGGTGGCAAAACTTCTTCCGGAGGAATCCGGACAGTAGCGGTGCCCCGCAAAAAGGTGCGTGCCTCGTGGAATGATAAGATACGAGGGCAAAGTACGCCCCCCATGCAGTAGTAAATATGTGCGATTGTATCGCAACGAAGCTGCGCCTCTTTCTATAGGTTATCACAGAGTGAGATTGCATGACTGATTGCAAAACTCGCGTGGCATCGCATCGATTCAAGCATCTTACAAACGAAACCTTCACCCAACCTTCGAACGGCCATTGGCATTGGACGTGTTTCCTTGTTTTGCTTCGAATTTGAACATTTGCAAAACCATCGACACCATCACAACGAGCGATCGGATGGGCCTGAACGGTAACTTCAGGACCACAGATAGTGCAGCTTCCGCCATCTGCGTGACGTGGACGTGACGATTAGCTACAGTTAAGTGTTGAGTTTTGTTCTGAAGTGTATCGAAACCGAAATATTCACCTCGTCTCACAATGCAGCTTTTTCTCAAGCGAGTTCTAACAAGGAACCTAAAAAGTAGATAGTTTATATATTTTATATATTATTTTCCTCACGCAAACGGCAAGTGCGCCACGAAGACCACTGCGGTACACAACCCAACCTTGATCGGCGACTTTGGATCGCTGCCCAGAAATGAAGCGGGCGTCGTCCGCACGGCAAAACGGCACTGAATATGCAATCGGGCACTTAAGTGCCGTGCGCGGCACAAACCCGGCAGTGAGGAGGCCCCAAGCGCGACAGCACCGCGCGACCACAACCCCGTCCGTCGTGTGTTCGTCCGAGTTCGATGATTTGTGCCATAAATTAATTGTTACACACGAAGTGCAACAGCACCGGGAAAGGCGTAACAACGCTGAACGCTGCCCAGGTGCAACTCCTTCTTTTTGACGAAGGGACACAACAGGAGTTTGTCAGTGACAGCAGATGACGCATAATGGTGGCTGGCTGTGGCGGGTCGTCGACGACGGAGTCGCTTACTGCAGAATAATTTACACTTTACTGTTAGCTCGTGTCAGTCACATGCCACGCAGCTATCGTCCACGAAGGTGGAAAGTTGTTCTAATCGCTGTCGTCTCGAGAGCGTTCCCTGGATCCTGGATCTCCTGCTTTGGTACATGGTACTTGAGCGATAGCGATAGCGATTTTTTCCAATATACACTCTTTCGAGGTGAGCTTTTGAGTGAAAATTACTTCAAAGTTTCAACATAAGCAAGGGTTGCCTTATCACAATCATTTACACGAGCTGCAGTATAGGTAGACTAAAAATATTAAACAAAACAAACCCCCGTGGCGCATCCTCTTAGAGTAGAATCGTGTTTACCGACCTCGAAGCTTCCCGATGTTATGCGCGGCCAATTCAACGACATTCATCATTGACGGAGCGAGCCTTTCGAACCGTATTCCTTGATAACGACATACTAATACTATCGCAACATGTTTTGCCTTCGATCGATACCTTCATGCGCAAATCCAGTAGATCATCGTAGATCGTGTGATGATTGAAATAAGCCCAAAGTTTCGAGATTTTTTTTGTATTTTCTTTAGATTTCTCACTGTCAATGTAGCTACGGCTGTTGGCAAGGCAACCATCGTCAGGTTAGTGTCGCCGTGGGCCTTCAAATTGCGTATCTCCGGGCGAAGCAATCATTATCGTTATTTGCTGTTAAACAGCGCCAATAACTGCATTGGCCACCGCGAAGGTGACCTGTTGCTGGCGGGGCTTATACCGTGTTACTGGAGCAACAGGTTCAATCTACCAGTTACCAGGCCAACAACACCTCCCTCTACACGTTTTAAAAAGGTATATCCGTTTTTTTTGCACCTCCCAGCCATAGGCTGAGCCACGATCCGTGCGTGACCTTTCGTGATTGCGTGGACGGGTTGTACATTTATTGCACTGCTTTCGGTGCCTCGTGACGACGGACACAGTCAGCCTGACACAGCCTGGCGTATGATCGTGCTACAATTTGTTTCAACTTTTCTTCCTTTACGCCGCGCGCCAAACAATAAATCGATTTTGGAGCATAAAAACTCTCGGACTGGTCGAAGAGGACATGCCACGTGGACGGCAATTATCTCGCCGGCAACGTGTATGTAGAGGACCCTGCGGCCCTGCACGCGTCCCCGTTTTGAGTTGCGTTCGCCTTGACACATAGAGAGAGCAGCGCGACGGCGGCGGACACTCGAGAGCTCTCATGGTCAGAGATCGCCATTGGAAGCTGGAGCAACGCCAACTGAGATGGATATCCGATACACCCAATTACGTGCTGTTCGTTACACAAACGAACGATCCGGAATGCACACCGTTTGGTTCGCCAGTTTTCTTTTACATCCACGGAACCTTAGAAAACCTGGGTGAGTAATATTTAAAACTCACCCCCACCCCGACATCCGATTATGGTCCGCGTGTCAGAGGGTATCGTTCGCGGTTTGCTGGGAAGATAAAAAAAGGCACCCCAGACGCATTAGGTGGCGAATTTGCCGGTAACAAGGGATGAATCACTAAAAATAGACTTCCGCCATACGTGCTATTGGTTGCCACCCGTCTTGTCGTGCTCTCCCCGGTGCCACACACGCACCATCTCTCTTGCGTGGTACGAGAATCGCATGACTTTTGGCCGAACAAGAGTTTCCAATTGGTTTGCATTGGGAATTGTACACCACAAATACTTACCTCAGACTCAGATCTCCACTTTTCGTTCCTGGGTTAGTGTGCGATATTGTGGTTCGATGTCAACACTGAGAAAACACGAACCAAGAGCAGGGCGCTGCCCCTGTTACCTTTGGCCTCCTCAAGGTAGAGATGAAACTTATGCTGGTTGGGTGTTGCTGGGACAACGTAACCGCGCGCACTATAGATGTGATTTGTTCCACACACACGCGGCAGGTACTGCTGGCTTTCTTGGATGAACTTATCGTTATGCTGCACTGTTGTTATAATTTCTTTCTTTTGTTTTCCCGATTCTTTCTACGATGTTTAATGATGGCGCGACGTTCAGCGATAGCTCGGTTGCATTACGGTAAATTCTACGCACATTCAACACCATGCACGAAACACACACACCACCAGCGCGCGCAGTGCTCTCTTTCTCACCGGCGCATTTTCCACCGGAAAGGCCGCACTCTTTACTCTCCGTTGGGCTCCACAAACACCACGATGTGGAACCAAAATGTGTCAGACACAAACAGCTTCTTTCTTTTCTGGTGAACGTTTTCTCTTTCCTTCCCACACACGGCTCTCTCGGGAGGCGGATGCACAATCACAGCAACCACCTCGGAATCAACACAAAACACAGACCGCCCTGCCTAAACCCAACCGGAACGGTCAGCACCTCTATTGCTTCCACATCTCGGCCGCAGTGTGTCCCTTTTCCCTGCTGCACTTCAGGATGTGCTGATTGCCATCACCTGTGCGCAGTGGTGTGTGTTTCCCAACTGCTTCTCACCGTTCACGGCTGCTGTGCGGAACAACTGGAAAAACGTTCCTACGTTCCTCCTTGGCCCAAGATCGGATGTAAAACGATTGTCGCGATGTCGCACAACGAGACCGGGACGCAAATTACATTATTAATCGCTTTCGCACCAGCAAACAAGCACTGAAGCGCACGGCGGGTTGTGATTCAGCTGCACAAAGATGACGATGATGGGGTGCAGGGGTCCTAAAAGCAGCGCAAAGCAGCAAACTACGGGACCAGCAGATGGTGCGAAATCTACGGGAGCTGCTGCTGCTACTGGCCTTCTTCTTGATTCGCGCTGCTCGAATCACCACAAACGACTGGTGAACCGAGAAAACCGTTCCGTCCTACAAACATTTACTGCTCTTCAGCCCGGTCCACACGTTACGATTTGACTGCTACTTTGGACTGCGCAGATCAAAGTTGTTATCGGTTAGTAGCTATCTGTGGAGTGTCCACACGGTACGATTTCATTACGATTTGCGTCGCAAACCCGATACGTTGTGTTCACTTATCGGTCACAGAGGAAATGGTTTTAAAGCGAAGCAATGATTAAATTTCAATAAATTCCGTAAACATCTCGTGCATCAATATGTCTACATGTCAAACCACCATGTATGGAAATTGGAAAGAATTAATGCTCGATGTAACGTGTGGACCGGGCTTAAAACTGCGGCAATGGCCAACAACGACAAAAGTCGGTGCAATTTCGCTGTCGACACGGTACGATTTGTCTGTGGCGATGCGATTGCACAGTCCAAAGTATCAGTCAAATCGTAGCGTGTGGAGAACTTTTTTGCCCCGGTTCGCTGTTTCGAGCAGAACCAAGATGTGTACAGGCAGCGAGCAGAACCAAGGTCTGTGCAGGCCGCGAGCATACTGTCAGATCGAGGCGAGTCCGTTACGTGAATGGGGTATTCAAATTTGTCCATTAGTGTGTGACTATTGCTTTCTGATACAACATTATTTATTATATGACATAATTTATTATTATATCTATCACCTAAATACGTTCTGTGCTCAATGCTCCCAGTGCTTTCTGAGCGGCTAACGCCGCAATCGACTTGCGGGCCTCTTCGGCAGCGGCTTCTTGCTTTCTCCGTTGAGCCTCTCGCCATTCCTCCGGGTGTTGACTTTTCTTGTGGGCGTACATATTCCCGTTGGAGTTCATCTTCAGCCCGCATACATCGCACGAGTACAGCGATTGTCCGACGTGGGACGCACGGTGCTCTTTGAGATAAATTTTGCGTTTAAACCGTTTGCCGCAAAATTCGCACTCATACTGATCCGACGCGTGCACCCCCTTCCGGTGTTGGTAGAGTGTGGTCGCATTTTTGCACCGCTGATGGCAAATGTCGCACTCAAACACCTCGTCCTTGCCCGGGTGTACGTTGCGAGTGTGCATTTTCAAGCCCCTTGCCCCATTGACCCACACCCCGCACTGGGGACATTGGCGTTTCTCTACCAGCTCCAGGCCAAGATGTTTACGGACATGGCGGTCGAGTGCTGGTTTGGTTCGAAACTGCTCTCCGCAAGTATCACAGATTAGCTTCTTATCGGCACGGTGAATATTATCGATGTGGGCACGGAGGGCTTGATTGCTCGACATTACCTTGTCACAAAGCTGGCAGGGTGCCAGAATGTGCCGCTTGGCATGTGCCCGGAGTTGATAACTTTTCTCATAAGATTGATGGCATTTATCGCATTTGTATGGTCTGTGTTTCGGTCCGGAATGGCGTCGGTGTAGGTGCTGCTGCAGAGTGTAGCGATTTTTGTAGCTTCTCTGACAAAGCTCACACCGATAAGCATCCGGAGTTACGTGGAACGATATGTGGTCGAGCAGCTTGAATCGTCGATAGAACTTTTCATTGCAGCATCGGATAAATCCCCGCTCGTTGTGTGCTTTGCGAAAGTGCTTTTGAAGCTGATAGAACGTGTCGAGTTCCACTGAACAAAGTTCGCAGGTCATCGAAAAAAACTCCTTTATGCGGTTGTTTTCCTCCATCAGCTGGGTGGACGTTTCCTTCAGCAGTTCCTTTTCTGTGTTCCCTTCATCGCGGTCGGAAAAAACTACTTCTATTTCAAGACCCTCTGCAACGTCATCGTCCAAGGAATCATCGTTTTCTTCCGGCTCAGTATCCAACGCTTCGACCATTTCTTGCTCCTCTAGATGGTCAACTTCCTGTGCACTTTCCATGGAAGCGATCACTTTTGGACTCAACTGATCAGTTTCAATGATAGGCTCATCTTCCAATCTGTGTTCCGCCTTGATTTCTACGAAGTCAAAATTCTTTTCCTCCTCTTCACTGCTTAGTTGCTCTTGTGCTTTACATACTTGTTGCGTGTAATCATAAAAATTGTCAACTTTTTCGCAGCATTCGGTACACACTGCCGTCGGTAATTTGTCATTTGCATCGAACTGGAATCAGACATTGCAAAAGTTAACAAGATATTTGGAGTTAGCATCGAAATTTGGAATAAACTCTGCGGATAGTCTTCTTGTTTACTACCAACCTGAAGTTGAAAAACCACTTTTAGCTTTTCGCGAAAGGGATCTTGATCAATGGAAACAGTAGCTTCGCGATACGCTAGACACAATCGACAACGGTTCATGGCGAAAAAAGGAGTGCACAATTAATTATTACTCTCATTCAGACCAGACCACCAAGCAAAACAACTCTGAATAAATTGTAAACAAAATTCTACTTTACCTTCTGTCATTGAAATTGGAAAAAGTGCTCGAAAACACACTGCTCGACTGCACCAACAGTATATGACGCAGTTTAATTCCAAAATGTATTTCATTTGAAACGAACGTTGCACGACACACCCTCCAATCACGGATAATAACTGTCGCATTTTTCGTGAAAGACGATTAGATAAAAGTGTCTCAAAACAACAATAAAAAAGAATATAATATTGTTCGATTAAATGCTTTATTTTTGTATTGGGCATTCCAGCCTTTTGTATAATATGGTTTAGTCCTTTTCATCAAATATATTTATGTATATATATACTTTAATCTGATTTGCACGCTGCTGCAATAATGCGGATAACGATTGGGAATAATATAATAAATAAGCAAAAGCCAAAACGATTGTTTACGTTGAACTAGCACAATTTCAGTGAGCGAAGTGATTTCGTTACATGCATGGTGGTTTCACGGCATACAAAGAGTATGATGTATAACCGTGTCGCTTAAACATATTTCGTTACGCACGCGTACGTTGGTTCGTTTCCGATGCGGTGTACAAATAATAAAAGAAACACGGAGCTGCCATCTTCTCTCAGTAACTTTCAGTTACCTTTATGGCACGGCGCACTATCGTGAGCTGGTAAGAGTGTAGGATAGGAATTCTTGGAGTGGCGAGTGACCGATGTAGCGAACTGCAATTCATTAGCAATTAATTTTTTGGCAAATAGCGGTTTTACTATATAAAACAAAAAGAGGTAATCGAAGCAATGTTTGCCATTTTCAACCTTCCTGTCGTTGCTGTGCCAGGGATGGCTATCGATCGTGGGTTAAGATCAGCTTAACTAAAAAATCTATCCATGGAGACTAGTTCAGAAAGTCGTTGCATATTAACACGTAAACAAAGTCCATCAAGCATTGGAGTCTCGTTAGGTTTCTAGCCCTGGTTTGGTTTAAGTTTGTTTCCGGCATGAATTTTCGTGTCAATCCCATTTCTTGCTCCTTCACAGTCATGGTAACAATATATTGATTATAAAAGCCTAATAATAAAATCAGCTCCACTATAAAGTAAACGCATATTACACGAAACTTTTCAATGCGTCGGTTTTTTTTTCGTTCGAAAGGAAACGAATCGGAGAAACTAAATATCCAATACATTCTGCATAATCCATTCGAGCGAGTTCGTGAATTCGATTAAATTGGCTGTTCGGTGTGTTAATTTTGCATTAAACTCACCTAAGGTAAATGACAAATAAATTCAGTACAAACACAAGCATCAGCTTTGAGCGTAGTACGCCGCCTTGCAGTATTTTGATCGATTTTTAAATCGAAAAGATTAATATGAGAAATGTAGCTATTAAATCGCAAACGAATACATAAAGAGGAAAATAAAATCGATACTTTTTGAAATTCTTTTAGATACTTTAATCTAATGACTTAGGGGTTTGTCCGCATAAAGAAGGAGAAGTGTCCATGAATATGCTTAGTACATATAGAAAAATATTCTGCTGGCTTTCAAAATATTTTGTAACAGTAAAACAAAAGAAAACGAAAAGGGGCCAAAAATATACATCTTTCCTAAGCATTGCCTGTACATGCCTATATGGTGAACAAATCACTTTTCAACATTGCTCTGTTACATTCCATCACATAAATGACTCCTTATCACTGCGTCGCTGATTATACTAGAAAGCATCGATTAATCTGGCGATGAGTATTGTTATCAGTAGTACATATCCATATTGAACGTATGCAGCACGACCGACAACCGAACGAAAGAAACGGTACCCCACTCGATTCAACTTTTCCTGTCCCATTTGCCCACTACCGGACAACCGAGTAGCGGGTACATAACGACCGTGTATATTACATTCCGCAATGGGGGTCCTTCTGTCACTGCGCAACTCCCTCTTTTGATTGATACCGGCACATTCTCTAAAAAGCAACTGAAGTAGCGACTAAAACGCAAACATAATGCAAGCGAAACTTTAAGCGCTCTTACATTCTATACTATATCGATGCCACCCGTAACGACACGACGAAACTCTTCTTTGGAAATGCTATCTCTCCATTGGAAAAAAGATCCTCCATTCGATATCTACACAATCTGTTGCGAATCTGTTGCACGACACTTGGGCGTATTGCTGCGGTTACGTTACGGGTACATGATATGCAGTGTGAGTGATGGTGATAGTAGCTAACCAATGCTAAAGCCGATCGCTTGGACAAGTTTAACGCACTCTCGGCTGCTTTGCTAGTGTTCCATAGAAAATCAATACGTTTTTTTGGTCGCGTACAGTGTGAAGTGAAGGGTAACAATAGTGTTCTTGTCACTACACGCTACGTTCTGCACAACAACGGTTCCCCAACAATATATTCCTTTCCATCCGGGAACCGGTGTCTCCTAATCCGGTGTTTTGCTACAACTTGTGAAGGATGAGGCTTTTTCTACGTGAATTTTTACACTTCATTCTACTCCACACTCTGAGACAGTATCTTTGCGATGAGCTTGGTGATAAGTAGTTGGTTGTCTATTGTTTCTGTCGTCGTCAATCGATCAAGTTTTACAGTTCGCTCTGTTATTATTTCACCTACGGGAACGAGAGAAAAATCCGAAATTATCTTACCATCGCCCATACATTCCGTCGCGGCACACTTACCGTCATTTGTTTGTCCCGACGCAAGAGTGGTATGCTGTGGTGAAGTTCGGATTGTAGGTTATCAAATCATATCATAGACAAAGTAGATAGAGTTGAGAAGATTCAGTGTAGAAGGAAGCGTAGGTCGTGGGAAATCGGAATCAAGAATTTGGGCGATTGTTGAGGAGGATTGGTGGCGGTGGCGGTGAACATATAATTGACGGAAAGAAAAAACGAAAAAATAGAAACAGATAACCGGTTAGTGCTGAACGATTTATCCAATTCGGGCTATTCTCTTCACCGTGTGCGTGTCGCAGGGCTGAGCATTTTAAAGGAATGAAGAAGAGATGTAAGAGAAAATTGAACCTTCTTGTCGCCTGCGAACAGAGCCAACCACCAACAGGCCCAATACTTACCGAGAAGGAACTGAGGACACTTTCTTCGGCGTGCTGTTAGCAAATGTTTTATTCGGGGTTCGCGGGGCTGGTGTGGGTGGTGTGGTGGCCATTGCGGTATGCGTTTGCGGTGATTGCGCTGCGCCATATTTTCTCGGAGCTATAATGCGACTGGGCGACTTCAACGTTTTGCTGACCACGGGATCAGAGTTTGTCCTGGAAAATTTAGTAGTAGTGGTTGTCATTTAGGAAATGTTTAAAAAAAAACACCCAAACTGTGAGCTTCTTTTAACGAATGAATTAAATTGAATTGAAATTGGCTACATTTGTAATATACCAGTGGCATCAAATCATAGAATGGGAACATAGTTTATGAGCAAAGAAGCTGGTTTTCAATTTACCTCGTTGTTGGATAACTGACGGGACGCGGAATGCGAGATTTTGTAGCACTGTTACCACTGGTCGGTGTGTTTCCTCCGCTCCGGATTTCCATTTTCCGCTGGCTTTCGGCCACCGCCGCCCGACCGTTTGCTTCCTTGCTCAGCAGCTCCCACTGTATCTGTAGTCGTTTGAAACGATTGGTTTGTATTTTGTCCTGCTTTTCCTTTTCGGTGCAAGATGGAGAACCCGCCGATGACGGAGTGGCCATGGTACGCTGCGCCGGAGGAGGCTTCCGGTCAGCAATCGTCACCCCATGGTTCGGTGCCACGACGGACATGTTGGGTGAGTTGGGTGGCGTGGAAAACTTTATCTCAGTCGGTCGCAGCAACACGGTATTGGCGGCCGCAGCAGTAGAGGAAGACGGTTGCCGCACCGGAGTCGTGCAGGCCGTGGGCGTTGTCGCCGCTGCTTTCGCCGGCTTGGTGAAGGTTACATTGCGGCGCTGCGACAACGCCCGGCTCACCTCGTTCCGTAGCCTCGTTCGGTCGTACGTCTCATCGTTCACTTCCTCGATCGCTTCGCCGGTCGACTCGAGAATGTGTGCAATTTCAGCGTAATGCTTCAGTTCCGCCCGTGGGACGTGCGAAAGGAAGTGCTCAGCGCGGGCCCGTGCCTCCAGTTCCTCTTCCGTCGGGTGAATACCAGCGCTTCCAGCGCCAGCACCTGCGGCCAGTAGCTCCCTTTCGCTTAGCTCGACCAATTTATTGAGCTTGTGGTAGTGGTCGGCTGACGGAAGCTTTGGAGTGTTGGCCAACCGTGGATGGGGCGTCATGTTGGGCGAATTGTGCAGCTTGTGTTCACCGTGTTCGGGCTCTTCTTCGTAAAAATTGTACGAATGATGTTCCTGCAGTGAGCGCCGCTTCTCTCTCGCACCTAACGCGGGATGCTGCTGCAGTTCCGCTATGGGAGGCTCTTCCTCAAACATGCTGCTCCGTTTTGGTTTTGTCGGACCCGTATTGCCACGGCCGGCGGGCCGGCGAAGAATACTTTTCGGTGGCCCACCCGCCATCCGTCCCGATGGTGGCCTCTCGCACGAGGCCAACACCTCCGCCGGACTGTCGTATTGGTAGACGTACAGTGCATTCGGTGCTACACCGGTGCCGTGGATGTCCATCTCTGAGTCGCCCGTCGTGAGCATAGTGGACGACCCACGATAGCCCGAGCTTGGTGCCGCACTGGAACTTCCGCCGGAGCTTGAACTCGCGTATGTCTGGGTATTTTGGTGCAGCAACGCCAGGCAATCGCAGGCTACACCCCGTTCTCCAGTACCGACTCCGCCACGCCGCAAAGGAGGCGTTTGGCAGAACATTGGCCGACTTTCGGTTGACAGGGCGAGTTCGCTTACCTCCGGAATGTGGCGCAACAGCTTACGGTAGTGGTTGGGAAGCAGAAACACCAGCGACTTCCAGTCGGCCACGTGCCGATACTCTCGTTGCTTCATCGTTTCGATGTCGTTCAGCGAAAGCGGTCGAGCCTTTTTCATCGGGCGTCCGGCCTGCCCGCCACCGGACATCGTTTCGCGGAAGGATAGCGGCGATAGCACTATCTCGTTTTGCGGTTTGAGGAAACCCAAATCCGGAAGCACGTAGTTCGGGTAGACGACGAAGACGGGCGCCTTTTGCCGGTCGCCCAGCTCGTTCAAACGATCGAGAAACGAGGGTGGAATTACACGAACTTTTTCGCGTGATCCTGATGCACCCGTCAGCGATGTTTGCATCGATTTCGTGATCATTTCGAGCGGAATCGTTTTTGTCGTCCGTGGCGGCGTTGTGGTGTTGTTGTTACCACTGTGGTTAAAGATCTGCGTCAGATTCTCCGACGTGCGGCTCGCCTCGCTGTTGGTGTCCTTGTAACTATTGTTATTGTTCACATTGTTGTGATGATTATTGTTGCTAATACTGCTCAGTGGGCTGGCTGCGATGCTTCCTCCGATACAACCACCGCCACCGCTGCTGCTACTGATACTAGAGCCATTTTGCAGTAGCCGAGCGTGCACGGTGGCAGGATTCTTCACCACGGCCCTTCCTGCGCCACCGATGTTCATGTTGTACCCCTTATACTGCTTTCGTGGTGAACAGGGAACCTGACGGTTGAAATCATTCAACTTTACATGCCCCAAAGCAGGGCCATGGACTCCGTGGGAAGCTACCGGGCCACCGCCATCCGCACCATCGCCATCAGTGTGAGGGTTCTCTCCACCTTCTTCGACCACCCGATGGGGGCACGCATTATTGTTTAGAGTGTTAATTTGTGCATCCAAACTGTCGAGCTGGAAGTCATCGTCGTCATCGAGTGCCCCTCTAGCAATGGGCGCGGCCGCACCCATGGTGGAAGAGCATTTGCCCGAGTCGTGCATACTCTTTTTACGTCCACGCAGCAACTGCGGCTGATGTTCACCGGCCGAACCGCCACTGTTCGTACTATCGCTAGGCCAGCACCCGGAGGACACATCCATGCAGGTGTCGGTGGAACTGCTTTTCTGTTTAATGAACAATTTCACCAAATTAAACGACGGTTGGTGTTGCTGTTGCTGGTGCGACTGTTGTTGTTGTTGCTGCTGATCATGCTGCTGGTCGTCCAAATTAACGCTCTGCTCGCTTTCGTGCTGCATCGAAGCATCCGCACCATCGTTGTTGCCGTTGTTGCTCTCGTTCTCCGAATCCGTGGGCAGCGTGTACATCGGAAGCAATGTACGCAATGGTCGATCGAAAGATTCCGCTGACTGGTTGCTAACGGCGGCTTGCGAAACGTTCAACGGTTGCTGGCCATTCGGAGGGGCATGTTGCGGGCTTTGGTTCGAGTGAGTATTGTTCGCTTGGAGATTTGGCATGCTGAGGCTCTTGCGCACGAAGCATGTCCGAGCGTGTCGCGAAATGTGGCTTATCAGAGGATTGATCGGAATCGCCACTCTACGGAAGAAAAATGGGTCCCTTTTCAGGTTAGTACACTCTTGTCACAATTTATGAATTAGGTGACGCGGTTGTTCAATTACCTCTGCGGTGGCCCATTTCGCTTCACTTTGCTCCAGGTGGTGTAACCAACTTCCGAGTGAGACATGGATGATTCTCGTGCTTTAACTAATTTGGTGCGGTTCTGTAGGTTGTTTAGCAAATTCATTCGTTTGTACTTGCCGTAGTTCTCTGGCCCATCTGCTACAATAAAAAGTTATGTTTCAAACAACCAACCAATGGCAATTGGGCCGGTTTGGCTAGGAAAAAAACCTTACCGTAAAAGCTTTCGTCGGAGTAGAGTACGCTCTGCTCGAACGCGATCGTGTAGTTGTTCTTATTCGCCTGACACGTGAGTATTATGTCTTCTTCGTCCGGATATCCGTCCATGTCGAGTGAATCGACACTGATGTGTGACTCCTTGACGGGAGAGAAGAGCAACTCTGACTTGCAAATCGAATTGTCCATAAGATCGGCCGTTATCAGTCCTGCTCCCGTACATGCGCTGATCGTCGAGAAAATGCGGTTATTGTTACGCGACTTCCGCTCCGTGTCATTCGCGTGTAGATGACCGGGCAAACCGGTCAGCAGCGAATGGATGTCCTCGGTGCGGAAGCTCTCCATATCGATCTCCGCCAGGTTGGCGTCGATGTCCTTTGCCATCTTCTCGTAGTACGACAGCTCTCCAATGCCATTGTACGAGGCGGAGAGGGCCGAAAGGATGCTTTGATGAGTGGCCACTCCGTCGCGATAACTTCTGCGGAAAACGAATAAAGTTTGCGTGATTGTTTGGATTCCAGAATCGCCACTGCAGAGGGAACATTTCCCGGGTGCAACATAAAACCCTCTCCTCCGCCCGGTCAGTAGAAACTTACCCAAAGTCCGTAAACCATTGGTAATCACTGAAGTCATGCGAGGATGCCACCGAGCAACCCAACGGTGGCATGTATATATTGCAGTTGTTGTCTGAACCGGGACTGGCAGCCATTGTGACTGTGTCAGAGGGATGAGTGAGGTACTTTTACAATCGGCAATCCAAAATTCCGATCGCGCAGAGCTCCTTTATGGAACCGCGTTTAGCGCAAAGACGTTGAGAACTATCGATGCCATACACGATAGAGAATATCTGTGAAATGCGATAAAAAGCCGGCGACAGGATGTTATTGCGGGACAAGTACCAGAATAATAAAAATGCTGTTGATACAAATTGTCGGTACGCCGGTTGCAGTACTGGCAGTAATTTACTTTGCGTATTTTGTGCTTAGAACATTCAAAAACTATAGCGTGATATTTCAATTACTAAACTAAAAAAATATACGAAATAGCCAATGATAGGTTTTGTGAAGTGAAGTGAAATTGATTAATTGATTAAATTGAAGCAAAACGCCTCTGGAGTATATTGAATCGGAAATGTAGCAACTAATAAAACTGATAAGTTTCAAAATTCTTTATAATGCTTCATAGTTGAATGGATTATTAAAAACCATCATTCAACATACAATTTATGGAAAGCGAGATAAATTGAGTTCGGTGCTCTTCAAGACACAGTTAAACAGGCAACTAATAAGAGTCTACATTATAACAGTAAATAGATTTTTGCTATTTGGGCCTGATTCCCCAAGTCCCACGAAGCAAACAAAACGGACAGGGCCGACTGCACAACAGCACGAGCTCAACGACGTTCTTTTACGGTTGTCCGATTATAAATTCAATGTCTTAAAATCCGCAGTTAGCTTTGAGGACGTGTCTTTCGCTCGATCGGCCCACTGGCGAACTCCTTTTCGAGGTCCAACCAACGCCAAGTTGTAGCGAACCGCGACGCATGCGATGCGAGAACAGATGCGGCGAGCGGCGGAAGTGACGGTCTTGCTGGTCGCGCCAGCGTCACCATAATTGGAATCGTGCAAGTCTTGATTCGCGTTGATTCCTCAATCAATCCGTTGCTCGTGGCACAGTGCATACGAAAAAACAATGCTTTTCATTTGACGCAAAAATGTATCTGTTTCCTGCTGGGGTGCACCAAGGACGGATGTACTCATTATTGGCCGCCCTCAAGTTATCCATATTTTGCCAATCAGTGTCAATATCATAACACAATAAACAGCAGTGTTTATGAAACCATAAAGGATTAATATCTGGATTGTTGAATTGAACGGTGAATGAAACTTAAGCAGCAGCAAATTAAACGGCGAATAACTTGCGGTTTGTGAACGAAGCGAAACAACGCCCGATAACGACACAAACAACCGGAGTTATCATCATCTGTCAAAGTTCGAATGCAATCTTTCTCCATTGCGTACGGTGCGCTGGGAGTGTGCGTGTGTACGGCACAATACACTCATACCAACGCTGATGCGCCATTGATCGGGTGGTGTTGTATTTGCTGACATTACGATGACTCAATGAAGTTCCTTCTCCACGTTCTTTCCGTGCTACTTCACATTCTACTCGATACGATTGATGTTGCAATCGACCGATTCCGTCGAAGGTACGCCCCATCCGTGGCGCGGCGCGTTCACCATTAATTTGCTCCTCTTTCGAACTGTCGCACCATAATGCCACCCCAAAAACCTACTTTTAGATCGGAAAAGGGTGCCATGCTTGGCATGCTGATTGCCTTTGCCTTGGAGGTCATTCTCATCCGTGTCCGTGTCTTACCTGCAATCAGAAAGGCGCTTTCCGTTCGTCGTTCAGCCGACACAACGCGATTGGTGTCGTAATTTGATGCTGCTCATTCCATTCTCTCCGTATTTTAATGCTTCCCTTTGTCCCCGTTTCGCTGCTCACGGTTCTCTGTGGCCGTGATAAACGGGCGAGGCAACACACACCCGCTCCGGTGCCGCATAGATAAACAAACACGGCGCTAATCGCTACGTTCTTCAGTTGTCACACCAAACCGTGATCGCGAGTTTCAGGACGGTATTTTCATCGCTTTTCGTGCACAGCACTTCACCGCGGGCCTCGCGGGCAAATACGGTCTCTTTTCACTCCTTGCTTGGGGCCGCACACAGCACACCCACACACGCGCACACCGAATGCGCCCAGTGCGTGCGCACACACCGCGGCCACCGCGATTGCTCTCGCGGCGGGAGGGTGAAAAGTGGATTGACTGAAGCAATTTTTTGCCTCTCCTGTTTCACACACTCTCTCGCGCACTTGCTACCGCGTTTCCCACTCGCGCTTTCTCTCTTTCACATTCGCTCCCCTTCCGCCCAACAGTAAGTAGTGCAAAAAAAAACGGTAGGCAAATCACCAAAACTCTGCTGAGGAGATATGAGATGTTTAGCTACTGTCGATCAGCAGCGGAACACTTCCGTTTCCCTAGGCAACCGAAACGAGGCGTTGGGCCACTAATTTGCACTGCTTGATGCGAAAAATTTTCCCTTCGGGCCAGAAATCAATATGGCGACCAACGGAGCGCAGCTACGCAAAGCAAAAGTGCACCATCTCGAGCACAGGCAGCTGCTGCTGCATTACAGCACCCACTTTCACATGACCCCGCACGAACGGGGGGTACAGTTTTTTCACTTTCTTTACATTCCACGCACTTCTTATGTAACTAATGCAGCTCGCGGGTACACGATGCAACTGAACAGCTCATCCTCGTTATCTTCGTCCTAACGGTACGGTACGGAATCGACGTATGGGTAAGATTTCCTATGCACACGTTGCCACAAACCGACACCGAACTGATAAATCTGTTTTTACTTTGCGGTTGTTTGCAGCGGAACAACGACCGAATCCGCAGCAATCTCTGACTCATTTGTTTGTTTTTTTTTTATCGTTTTGACACTTGCCCGATTTCCTGAGTTTTTTGCTCCGAAAGGTGACAGTTGTGTGCAAAGATTGTACGATCCTAGTACCGCTAGCTTACGTATAGGTGTCGCTAGCTGCAAACACGAGTTTCAAATAAGTAAGAAAACGTTACATTTCTCTGATTATTTCTCAATCGGCTACTTTCTTGTTGTTTAATGAAAACAACATCAATAGTACAGTAAACTTCAAAACGAAAATTCGTTCGGTAAACCGTTTATTGTAAAGCGTACCTCTGCATGCTTTTCGCAACTTTAAAGTGCTGCTTCTCGCTGAGCACCCAAATTTGAGACCAGCGAT
Organism: Anopheles cruzii; assembly: GCF_943734635.1. NCBI lineage: Eukaryota > Metazoa > Arthropoda > Insecta > Diptera > Culicidae > Anopheles > Anopheles cruzii. Next base: position 40,342,977 of record NC_069145.1, read on the forward strand.
CCAATGGCAACTGAAGTGCGCACTTTAACAGAGCTCTTGACCTGCTTTTAGCGTGCCGCCATCCCCAAGAGGTTGGTCAGTTGAAATCTAGCGACCAACAATGTGCAAATGGTGAGACGCTCTAATGGTACAAGGACAGCGACGAGCTGAGGGCTAATTTTTGAACACAGTTGCACATGTCATCTCCTACACGCGATCTCATCCGGCCACAAGTTCACGTCGAGGACCAAGGACCGTCATACACATGGCATGGCATCGCTTACCGAAAGTACGGCGCAAACAAACGGCATGTGTCTACAAGTACACACGCTAAGCAGCTTATACACATTTATAATCCTTTACAATGTATCGTTTGGTCGCCCAAAGCGTGTCCCCAGTGGAGGAAGCAGTCCCGGCTGTGCGCTCAGGAAGCCGAAGGGCCCACACTCAGGAACCACGGCGACTCTCAGCAGAACCCATCCACCATCAGTTTCGAGTCGATTAGACGCTGTTGTTGCAATTAAATTCCAATGTTTACCATTTGAAAAATCGTCCCCTCCAACCTGAACCATTGGCATGGGATTGTTTCGCATCAACATTTCGGAAGGCTTTGGGCGCTGGGCATTTCGGGCGCATCAAAACACCAAACTCACCTTTTCCCGGACCACGGGATGGTAGCTTTTCTGGCGGGCTTCCTGAAATTTATTGCGCCCTGCCGAATGTAAACCGATGAAATATACGAACCGTCGAACCCGCCCGTAATCACGTACACCTTCTTCTCTCTCTCTCTCGGCAGACCCTGGAAGGCTTTGGCGGAAACGGAAATCCTAAACAAATCCACCAACTTAAGCATAACGACTTTGGCCCGGAGGAGCGTTTCTTTGGAAAACTTTTCTTGAAGATGCCTTCAAGACACCCCGCCGTCGAGGGCTGTCTAGGTTCCGGTCCAAGTCCATCCTCCGCCCGCCAGCTCCTGGAGCACGTACCGATGGCTTTTACGGGTGAGCAAACATTAGTGTGCTAATTTTGGCCTTTATCCGGTTTAGGTCGGAGCTAATGATAAAACGTCTGTTTACGGGCGTCTGTGCAAGTTCTATTGTGCTTGATGTTCGATTGCCGCTGGAGGAAGCATTACACCAAAGCCGACAATTATTTGAAGGGTATTCTTTGAATTCTCCATTCGATAGCATAAGTCGATAGGATTAACAGGAACTTGGAGATGGGATTAGCAGGAACACTTGCACATAGTCGTAGAGGTACGATTAAAGTTTTGCATTCAAGTTGATGCAAGTTGCGCAGACGGAGGATGTACAAAGTATATTTATAACAATAAGTAACATTACCCAATTAACGTATTTTTCTTTGAAATTGGTCAGACACCTATTTCGACGGAGACACCAAAGTGAAACCATTTCTGTGAGAACCTGTTTGAGAGCGATCCTTTTTCGGTTATTTGAGTAATTTTCTCTCAATTGAGTTCGTGGAAACGTCGGAATTTGACGCCACTTTTTGCTTCCCATGCGCTCGTACTTCTTGTATTCAGTTCTTGTGTAAAAAATCATTTTCACATAGTCAAAGTTCTACATCGAACACTTTTGCCGTTTTGGCACAGCGTGTTCAAGAAACTCAACAGAAGCAATCCTTCTCTGTTATTTACGCTAATATCCGATAAATTACAATAATCAATGCTGATTGCTGTGCAATTGAAATATAAATTACAGAAAAGTCCTAAAAATAGATTACTTACTTGTTGCGTTCCGGAACTGTGTGTCATTTGCAGCTGTAGCTTTTGAACGTACTGAGCTCAAGGCAGGGGTCACGGTGTCACACAGTTTAAGAAAAGCGAGAAATAAGATATCGTACCCGTGGCGACGCTGAGACCAAACTAACAGATGGCGGACCAACTTCGCGGGACTGTCACAGCCGATTGTCAAGATGGTTTTCACGGTGGAGGGACTTCGGGCGATTGTTGCGAGAAAAAGATATCGACATTCGGCTTAAACTGGCCGACCAATCCGGTACGTACTGTTGTAGGCCCGCAGTGTTTTCTGGCCTACACGAAGAACCAGAAGCCAAAAGAAAACAAAAGCGGAAACTTTTCCGAAACTTTTGAGCCGCTTTCGGGACGCCTTTCGATACGGTGTGTCCACCGGGGTTTTCGGGGAATGATTTACGGTGTGTTTTGGGCACAGCAATGTAACTGGGTCCCTCGGCGTACGCCAAGTACCCGCCGCTCCCGTGAATCCTTTCGTCGCATGGGGGTTTTGTGCAAAAGTTTCCCCGTGTTCGCCGATCGCTTCGCCGCGAAGACAAAGCGAACTTAAACAAACGAAACAAACACAAAATAAAAACCTTCCGAAAACTTGGTGCAGCGGCACTCCGCAGAGTGTGGATACTATTTTTCACCGAAAAAGCTGTGCAAAACATAATTCTTCTTCGGGGATTGTTTGGACTGGGGTGTTCCTGGGGTGCCGCCATTCACCTCCGCTCTATGCTTCTTGCTGTCCAGGCTTCGCCCTTTTCCCACACCCATAGACACAACCATTTTATTCACGCAATCAGTTCATGTCAAAATCATAAACACTTTTATTTTGCAGCCGCCATCTTGTTTCATGTTGTTTGCTTATGTGTGCAAAGTTTGCGCGCCATTCTTCGTATGGGGTTTCGAGCTTTTTATTTATTTCTTGCGAACGCGTGTTCGCTTCGGAATGGGTACATGTGTTTCCGGGGTTTTCTATCCTTCTTATCGTTTAGCCAACGTACAAAATGTTTCTTCATCCTTCTTGCTGGCCTCACGGGGTCCGTGGGGCGCGTCTTTCTCTGGCTAGTTTCGTTTCCTTTGCTTCTGTTCTGTAAGTGTGTGTGTGTTTTATTATACAATAGCGATGATGCGACGTTTACTGGATCGCGATTGCATTTCCGGTGAGGAGCGTAAGCCAAAACAAACCGAGAAAAAGTGTCCCATGGCTGTAGTCCTTTTCGATTGCCCCGAATTCGACATCGTAGACAGTTTGATTTACCGGCATTCCGATCGACGTACGAACTGTGGTTGATCATCGGTTACCCTTTTTCCATTTTCCTGCATTACACTTACGCGAGCTAACATTCTAAACGCTCTGTACGCTGCCAAATACTCAAGTTAGCAAAGTCCGACCTCAAGAACATTCGTTTGTACTCGTGTGAAACATTTTGACCATAGAAAACAGCAAAGACAGTTTAATTAAATTTGTAGCAAAGCTTCAAAACGCTCACGGTATTCATAGCGTTTGCGAAGAAAATAAAGTTACTCTAGCTGGTTTGAGATATTTATTTTTTAATTTTCCTAATTTACTTCTCTGGTGCGTTGTAAATATACGAAAATGCTTCATTTGTACCTTACATAGAGTTTGACCTAAAAAAATGTGGCTTCAAGGAAATAAAAGACCTACCGCCTAAAGGCACAGGAAAACAAATTGTAAAGTTGAAGCGCATACACATTTAAAGTGCTCGAATGGAAAGATCAGATAGTATCGAAAAACAGCTCAAACACTGAGTTTAACCACCGAGAAGTATACATCTTTTCCACCACAGAATAGCGAATGAGGGAAGCCTGCCACCTTGGCCTTGGCTCGACCCTCATCTGATATCTTTCGTACGATCTTCTCCGTAAAACCACTTCCCGGTAACACCCCAGATAACTTTATTTCTCACCCGGTGTCGAATGTGAGACTGTTTATCAATGTTCATCAGGGCGTGTGTGTTCTGCCGGCGTGTGAGTGCGTGTGTGTCGGAGCGTGAAATATCCTGCCGGGCTGTGGGAAGTGAAAATACCCTTTACACACACACACACACCTTTGGTTTGGTTGGCATAACGTCTTAATTTAGGGCAACACTTACGCTTACACCGATGCCTGACGGGGTTGACTTAATGAAGCCTTTAAATGCAGCTCTCTGCCGAACCCTAGCCCAACACCAACCGTGATCAGTGCCTGGCAAATTAATTAGAACCTTTCGTGTCTACGAAACAGCAACGGTTTTCCGGGGGATTCACCCTATTCTTCACTCGGAACAGAAAAAAAAACCGCAGCCATTAAGTCATTATGTTGTACAATTATGCTGGATTATTTTTTCGCGATTTCGTTTGCTGTGTTTACCTCCATAAGATCTGCGCGAATCCTGTTCTTCCTGTTTCTGTTGTGTTGTTTTTGGTAGTAAGCTACGGTTTCGTTTACAACTTTGACTCTTTTTTAAAGGTTTTTTCCTATCTCACTCATCTTAATTAATTACTTTGTATGCCGCAATGGCACAATTACTCACACGCATTGTTTGCCGAAAATTACTTCCCAAATTATCTGCCCTACGTTGCAAGCACGCTGATCTTTTTTGTGTTTTTGTCCGATCTCGTGCCTTCCTTTTGTCTTTCGCCTATAAAACTGTTTCGCCACGGGAACTGCAGCACGGCATTGTGTATGGTACAATGCTTTTAATCCATTTTTCGCCTATGCTGCTGCTGCCTGTTATGAACGGTTATCATAAATTTTCTAATTATTTTCCTCTACTTTTTACCATTAGCGTTTGTTCCTGTTTTCTTTCTATTCTGCTTCGTTATCGACTATCGGTTTTGGTTTATAATTTATTTGCACTCATTCATAGCACCGTTCATGCACTCTCGGCAAATCCTTTGCTGCTACGATGGTCTACTACTACTTGTGCTCA